>NW_016159600.1:0-1580 GCF_001687245.7 Rhagoletis zephyria
CCTACGCAGAAAGGTGTTCTCTGCAAAAGGTGTTCAGCGCCTTTTCTTCGCAACACAGAAAGAGAATTCTACTTTGTGAGGGTTATAATCCATAAGTGCGGCCGAAGGCCGCCTACGCAAAAAGAAGTTTATACACAAAAACCCTGTATACTTTTTCCATATTAATTCCATTTTCGTGAAAACTATAAAAAGGTATATGTATAAATATGTATATCAAATTAAAGAGAATTAAATTCTCTATCAAAATTGTGCAATTCCTTGAAGAGGTTTTCGAGAAATATTAATTTAAGAAAATGCTTAATTTGAACTTTGACCTTTAATAATTGTTGTAGTTGTTGTTTCCCAAAAAAAATAAATATACCGTTATGTTCACCTCAATGGTCTCTATCGATCCTATTTTTTTTTTTTTTAATTCGAGATTTGGTGGTATTGTGCATTTGTTCCATAACTTTTTGTTATTGTCACAAAATACTTACTTAATTTCACTAATATTCACGTTTCAATTGCTAATATTTCTGAAATTACACTTTTCCGCACAACCTTTACCCACGACTTTGAAATTGTAAATGTGAATTGTTGATCCAAGCAGTGCTGCCGTCTGAGTTTATCGAAGGGTATACTTTTATATAAGCAATAGTAGTTTTTCATTTACATAGTAGTAAAACTTTTACCAACTACTTTTTTTTTAAATTACTAACCCATTAATGTTATTCAAACTCATGAAGATATCTAATAAAGAAATATCTCACGCGTTTAATAATTATAAAAAAAGAGCCTAGCAATATGAGGGGCTCCATACTAGCACTAGTTCAAGGCGTCGCTGCGAGCAACGTTCGGGTAGTGTTCGGAGTGCATATATTTTAATTTCGCAGCAAAGAACAAAAATCGTAGTAAAAAGAATATATTGGCAGTAGAGTTGTTTACTTTAATATAACTTTTTTAATTGTGTGAATTAATACTCCTGCTACAGGAGAGCATACATACGTGTTCGGGAACCTCTTTTTAAATAATTAAAACGTATTTGTTTCGAAAAACTACGAAAGTGTGCAGTAGATTGCAATAATTTCGGAGTAGAAACCTGAATTCGAAGCATTTCAATCGTAGTATGCTCTGAACACAGTACCAGCGTCGTCTAGTTTATACGTACATATGTACTTACCACGGGCGTCGCTACGTAAGGGCAGGAGGGGCTCGAGCCCGCCCCCCTAGACATTGAAGTTTACATTATATGTCGGTATACAATCTTCGATTATTACCGCAGCGACCACAAAAATGCAGTTGCCAATATAGACACTAAACTCCCGCGCAATTCCATTTAAAAGGCCTAACAAGACATCCGATCGCCGCGCAAATACTTTCCCTCCTTTACTCTCATCGTTCGGGTCAAGTGTGAGTAAGCATAAACCAGTTTCTGCAAGCGTACGTAAACTACCGATCAATAGCAAGACGCGTAGAGTATTTACTTTGCCTTCCGCAACTACTGCGAGTAAAAGGTATTTGACAGTAGAGTACTCTACTGGTAGTACTTGAGTATTTTCGAAGAAAACATACATTTGTGGCAAGAATGATAGAAGAATTTT
>NW_016159600.1:5631-69893 GCF_001687245.7 Rhagoletis zephyria
TCCATTTATAAAAGCGTTGTATATTAAAAAGTTTTTTTTATATTATTTATTTTCTACTTTTTAGTCCTGTCTGAATAAAATTTTGCAATAGATATTAAAATAATTCAACGATATTAATAGAAAGGTGCACACACATGCATTTACATATGTATGTACATACAAACGAGCACCAATTAATTTTATTTAAAGAAATGGCGTGTCGTCTATTTCCGCTGTAGCAAACGTAGTACATAGGGCGACATCTAGATGTCATCTACCTCGCCCTATTCACTACAGATGTCGCCCTATGCACTATGCTTTTTTATAGGAACTTTTCAAAGCAAAGCTTTATGGTGTCGGACACACAACATTGAAAGTTTCTGGATCCACAACATTGAAAGTTTCTGGACGCACAACATTGCAAGTTATAAAAGCGTTAAAAAAAAGCGTTGTAAAATGACAGCTCCTTTGCGGTTGAAATTACTGAACGAGTCTGTTGTTTTAACAGAAAATTTAGTCTGATCAACCGGAACAGAGTTGCCAGATGTGGGGATTTCGCCCCATTTTGGGGATTTATGAAACCATTTGGGGATAGATTTTTTCGTTTGGGGATGTGAGGATCTTATGGGGATTTTTGTTTGGTTTAAAACTTTGATATTGAAATTAAAAAATATATTTCTCTGGCTGCCCACAAAAATTTCTCGAATAAAGATTTTATTAGTACATACTTTTTGCGCGATATGTTTGTAAGGTTTTCCTAATGCCGTCAAAGCATTACTCGGCGCAGATGTCTGCTTTGATTGGCTGAACAAACAATTTTCGCAACAACCTTCACGAAAGAAATTCTAAAAAATAAATGGTATTCTTTAGCTATTTGAGACTTGTACTTTATTACACTAAAAAAGTTTGATTACTTTTTTAATTTTAAACTTTTGTTTATGCTGTTTCTGTTGTAGATTGAATTATATTTTAAAAGAAAATTAGTAAAAATAAATAAATAAACATATGTTGTAAAACATATAACTTTGAATTTTGGTGCTAAATCTCTGACCATAGTTGTACGTATAACCAAATGACCTCATGCATATATATACATACGTACATATACATATATAAATTTGTGAAAATGTGTAGGGAAAAGTATTCAAAACTGTAATAAAATGAAAACTGGATTAAAATGAACTAACACAAATGTGAATACATGCTTTTTTATTTCTTACTAAAGGGGATTTAAATGGGGATTTAAAAGAAAAATTGGGATTTTTTGGGGATAACTTCGGCCCGATATCGGGATGGGGTAAAAAAATATTCTGGCAACACTGAATCGGTCAGCTCAACCGAATTTTGTCAATTAAAGATAAACAGATCTAATACTGTTCAATCAACAAAGGAATGCAGTTCTTTTAATAGAAAATTCAGTTAAAGTAAGAAAATTTTGATCAGTTTGACAAAATTTTGCCAATTTAAGGGCAACAGTATGAAATTGTTGATTTACTGAGGCTATTTCTTTCTGTGTAGTATATAAACCATATGTCTGTCAGGGCTATTAGTTGTCAAAAAGGCTGAAAATTGTATCCGTGGCGTAGGCGTCCTGACAGTAGTTAACACAATGCATTTTGAGCAAAATGTCGAACGTGAACGTTGAGTTATAGTTGAAGAATTACGCATTTCGCGCGAGCTATTTATGCTATAATCTAAAAAAAATAAGAGACAAAGTTACATACACATCAACGTCTTTTCAGTTATTATAGTTCTTTTGTTGTGAATTTCTCTTCTTTCTTGCACAAGACGTCAAAATTATTGTCTGCATACGTCAAATCACTGTCGGATTTACTGTCTTCAAAATTATCAAGACAGTGATAGAGACAATTGGAGAAGTATGCATATTTAGTGAGAAAGTGTGCATGTATTGCAATTGTCATATCAGTATTGTCCGGTGTAAGCCCTAAGTTAGGAACCGATCGAGAATCAAATCTGAAAACACGGTTGCCACTTTGGTACAATTGTACCAAATACGGGCCTTTTCCTCTGTTTGGGCCTTTGGACCTTTTTTGAAGCAACTATGGCTATCCGTTTGTTTGGCGCTGGCGGGACCTATCCGTTTGGTTGAAATATGTAGCACTCGTTGCAGCTGCTCTATTTGTACTGCAATGGAATTCTGACAATGAACTTCTAGAAAATTTTCGAGTAAGCAGTTTTATTACCCGTTCAAGTATAGTCAACAAAGTGAAAGTTTCAATCGCGAAAAATTACCGTTGATTTCTTAGATTTTTTTTTTTGTGGAGGGTGTGAACGCATAATCAAAATCTATTTTTATGTGGGCGCAAACGCGCAACCCCCTTCATATAACGCATAAGCAAAATCTACTTTTATGTGGAAGAAAACGCAGAACAC
This sequence comes from Rhagoletis zephyria, assembly GCF_001687245.7. Classification (NCBI taxonomy): domain Eukaryota; kingdom Metazoa; phylum Arthropoda; class Insecta; order Diptera; family Tephritidae; genus Rhagoletis; species Rhagoletis zephyria. The sequence goes on from NW_016159600.1 coordinate 8,005, forward strand.
CCTCCATATACCGCTTAATCAAAATCTATATATAAGAAAACGCGCAACACCCTCCACAAAAAAACTTGAATTGAATTGAAATTGAACGGGCTAAAAAACTGCATACTCAAAAATTTTTTTAAAATTCAGAATAAAAATTTTAAAATTTTTATAAAAAATTTTTTAATGTTTATAAACCTTATATAAAATAAAGGCTGAATTTCTTTATTCATTCTGAACGTTTGGAATAAACTTTTCTGTTTATTTATTCTTTAGAACGTTCCTGATGATATGTTGACGTATATTTCAAACGCATTCTGTTTATTCCGGCTGTGAAATGGGATTATCCGGAATGTATAAAGAAACGCAGCCAAAGTATGAAGCTTTGTTATATATGGATTATATAATAGAATTAACTATATTTTCATAAATAACACAGATTTATAAAAGAAAAAGGTTCTACATATTGAACCAAGCCTCTATATCAATGCCCGCAAAACACTTGGGAAACGAACTATATTCGGATTCTCACATGTACACAATCGGCTTCTTACATGTATACAATCCGAACGTCAACAGGGAGAGTAGAGTAGCAACAAAATTTATTTAGTTGCATGCAAACATTGTTGAATTAAATAGGTGCACTGAGTAAATTATGTAATTAGTAGTATTAGTAGCAGTAATTTCATTTATTTTCTTCGGGTCCTGAATTACAGAAACTTTGAGAAATTCAAACAGAATTTAAAATTAAAATTAAAATTAATAAAAAGTTATAGACAATAACAACAAATGTTCTTTAAAAAATATATGGTTTAGGTCTAATTGCTATGCAGATCTTTTATTTATTTATTTATTTTAAATGTAATTTTAAAGTTTGTTTGAATTTCTCAAAGCTTTTATAATTCAGGATTTGAAGAAAATAAATAAATTATGTAATTATGTGAATTATGTAATTTTTTTTTTAAATACCAGACTAGTCCTCAATGAAAACATACAATATGTTTTGTTATTTATCTTTTCGTCGTAATTTTAAATTGATCTTAAATTTCAAGTTTTACCTAATTAAAAAACAAATATATATTTTTATTTATTTTCTACTTGAGATCAACGAAATTTTCTTTTAGTATTCAGAGTGCTCGAAGAACGTTAGCTTTTTTTCCGAAAAATCCACATTTAAATTATCCCAAAAAAAAATTACATAAATAACCAATTTTACCAACTTCTTTCTTACGTAGAGCCGTTAACATTATTTCTATGTTTTATGTTTCTGTGTTTTTTAGCTCTAAAAAATATCGCCCAGTGAAAAAATGCTAAAAAACATACAGAAATTTTGATAATAAGTAGTAGGGATGTTGCGAATGTGGAATTTTAGACATCCGCGGATGCGAATGCGGATGTCAAGTATTTTTAAGAAACAATTAGGCAAGTAAATTAAGTTACTTAGGTAAATGAAAAAATGGAAAAGTTAGTAATTTTTAATACTGTTTACTTTATTTAGTACTTGAGTTTAAAAATAGGAACATTATATGTAATAAAAAGTAATGAGAATTGCATCGGGGCCGAAAATTTCGGATGTATCCTCCGGACTTTCATCTTGACTTGAAGAAACTAGCATAATGGCGAGATCGTTGTTTAAACAACGCTTACATGCCAAACCATATGTCTCAGGTTTTTCTAAAGCTTTTTAAAAAGAATTCTTCATTGTTATTCCTTTGGCTGTTTCAGAATTTGGGGAACCTGTAACGCCATCAGGGTTTTTTTGAATTTAGATTTTGTAATAGATTTTCAATACCTTCTTCTGCGACTGGTTTGAAAAATTTGTGCTTATAGCGAGCTAAATATGTGGATATTGAAAATAAATTATTATTTTGCATGAATGAAAATTTTAAACAAAATTCTGTTTCCAAAGTCGTGGATGTCAGCCGAATCGTATCAAAATATTGTTTTATTTTTTAAACACCCCGTGTAAGCATCTGAATTGTTGGAATCACAGATGATGATGACTTTAATTCACAAAGGCCATAAGCAACACTTTTTTCGAAACTGCGTTTTTCACAGCTTTTGGTAGGATATTAAAATACACCTTCACTAGAAATTTGAAAGTGTTGGTACCAAAACCAGCGGAGTTATGCCTCTTTTTAAAATGGCCTATCCGTATGAGTGATTTGATTTTTGTAATGCTGTTTGCTTCTCCTGTAAAATAACAAATTTGCTGGTTAAGGCCTTTGTGAATTAAGGTGACGGTGTGTAACATCAAAAGCAAATCAAAATGCAGGTATTTAAAGCACAGAAAACGGGGAAAAAATATTATTAAAAGGACTATGTTCTCTTTGACGTACGTCAAAGGTCAAGTAGATTTCATGTAGGCTTTACGTTATTACCTGCCAAAGGCTTTAATCACGGTGCCCGCATTAGGCACAACGGATTAATTTTTGCATTAATCACTGCCCTGAACTGCAAGCACTTCAGTACCAATTGGCAGTATGTGGTGGACACACTTACCACCTTGGTAGGGCCGAGGCCTACCTAAACCTCTGACGTTCTCTGGATCACGACATCCGGTTGCAATGCAACTCCACATTGACCCATTGCTGGTTCTACCCGCATTTAGGTATTAAACCACAGCCACCACGATACTCCCCAAAGGGGCCGTACCCATGAACAGACCGGAGTAATGCTCGCCGGCGAGATTTTCTGAACTGGCTCAACTCACCCTGACCCACTTAACTGACTCAGCTCACACTAGAACGACTTACACGACTACTTCACTCCACATTCATACTCCGTCTTGCTCGTCTCACAAGTCTAATCGCCTCGCACGTGGGCACCCTCCACATCCAGGAGCGGTGACACCACTCGCTCAACTTTCGACCGATCGAGTTGCTCGACACACATTCACCATCTTGCTCCGTCTTGCTCATCTCACACGTCCTACTCGCCTCGCTCGTGGGCACCCTCCACATCCAGGAGCGGTGACACCACTCGCTCAGCTTTCGCAACGGATCGAATTGCTCAACTTGCGCACAACTTTTTCAACATTTCCAGCGGTTTCCACCACACATTTCCTTCAATTACAACTTATTTTCACCATTTTCTCCATTTTCACCATTTTCTAGTCGTGTAAGCCATGCCAGTGTTTGCCTTTCCAGCCTTGCAAGCCTTGCTTGTGTCACCAGGTTTGCTCGTCTCGCCGACGAACACACTCAGGGGCCATCTGTTCCCCGTGGCACCATTTTTAAAGTCTTTGGTATGACTCTCGAAAGCCGTAGACTTCTTCCAGTTGAGCCTCCACCGACTCAGGACTGGTAGCCTTTAACTGGGGTAGACGGGGTTGTCAAGCCCGTACCCTGGAAATACCAAAGCCCCCTGTCTTCCCTCCTGTTTTCTCAAACCGGGCTTGGGACCGTCTAAGGCACAGTTAATGGTCAAGTAGAAGTGGGAACTTGTATGACTGCCCATTGACAGCTCGGTTATATAGCTTAAGAAATAATATGTTTAAAGACATTTTTATTAAAGTTCGCCAATTTTGTTAAAGAAATACTCCCACGACCAAAGGCAAAAAATATTACCTACAAATTGTCATTTTGTTTGCCAGATATACGTTTTATCGGTGCACTTGCACAACATTCGCATTCGCAAAATCTCCGCATTGATTATTGCGAATGCGAAAGCGAATGCGAATATTAAAATTAATGCGGAAGCTCCGCGGTTGCGAATGCGAATATTCGCAACAACCCTGATAAGTAGTANCCGATGAGATTTTGCAAATTTTATGCGTTTTTTTTAAAAAAAAAGTTATCAAGCTCTTAAAAAATCACCCGTTACAACTCCGTACACTACCACCAACACATTCTCATTTTTGGGTAACATAACTAATACATTCCCATTTTATACTTTTCTCTTTTTGGCTAGCACTGCTCTATATGCCTATGGTATCGTTAACTCAAGGTCAAATTCAGAAGAGCTATATTGAATTTTTAGGGTTTTCAACAGATTTTTCCCTACATGACCTTCAAATGACCTCGAAACTGACGTGATGAATACCATAGAGATATATAGGTTTGGTTCAATAAGCAGAAACTTTTTTTTGTAAACCTGTGTAATTAATGAAAAAAAATTTTCATGAAAATAGATGTGAATATTATATTAGAACAATGTGTACACTAACATTTGACACTGCCTATATATGCACAAACGCAAATAAATATGTAAAGAAAATTTATTTTTTTACACGAATTGAAAATATTGCAATTTTTGTTAACGTTTAGTATTATAAAAAATATAAACATATTGTTTAGCTGAGGGAGAGCGGGAGACCAGGTTTAGAGTTGTGGTCGAGTTAAAATAATAAGTCAGTTTCACGTTAGTTCTTTTAAAGTAAATTTGTGCATAATATTTAGATATCTACTATTTGTATGTTTTACAGCATGCTTTCGATAAACATCGACTTCACATCACTGCGGTTGTTCTGGCTATTTCACACAATTAACAAGAAAATGATACCTTATTCTTTTGCATAATCATGCAATGAAAATAAAAATTACATAAACAGATGATCAAACTTCACATTATTTAATAAAAATGTAATTTTTCCAAAATATCGTAAAGAAAAATCGATACATTTTTACACTCGTTTTGCTATATCGTAAACTAAGTCGAAACTACTTAGTAGAAGTCTGAAATGCGACTATGAATAGAGGTAAATTTTAAGTAGGTACTTAAATTTAAGTTGCAACTTTGTTAGTTTCGACTTAGGTGCTGGACTATGAATACGCGCCAAAAGAATTTGTGATGACCTGAATTGTTGATCTAATAAACAAATTTTTTATTTTTCCTTACATTTGTAACTCTTTCTTCTAATCTTAGTTAGAAAGTTCTTTGAGCGGCGGCAACACTGAGTGCGAGTGATGCTTAAAGCACCGTGTGATAGCCAAGCTGGGTTAGCATTGACCATAGCTGAAAATGCCAGCGACTTATCACTTCACTAAGTTTAGCGAAGAGAGATTTGAGAATTGCATAAAAAATACATACCCAATTAAGAACGAGCGAACTACTTTTAAACACAAATGCGTGTGTTTGTTCGCTGTACTTAGTTTTGGGCGGGAGTGCAATACAAGTGGGTGGGTGTTTTCGCTGTATTTGGTGTATGCGGGAAATGCAATATAAATGCGTGTGGGTGTTCGCTGTTCTTTGTTTTTGCGGGAAATGCATAAGTCGCTTAAACATCCTGGCCCCCCTAGACGACTTGATCGTCTAGTGGACTGTATCATAAGCCGCGGGTGATCCGGCTCGAAGTACCATGTTTAGCTGAGGGAGAGCGGGAGACCAGGTTTAGAGTTGTCGTCGAGTTGGAGTAGTAGAGGAGGTAGTGATGCGAGTGTTTATGTATCGAGGTCTATGACCCCGTATGGTTTATAGGTGCACATCAAGTCAGCCACGCACTCCATATGCCTAATATGCAAGAGAGAGAGAGAGATATGCGGGCAGGCTGATGAAGCGGTAGCGCAAGATGTGACCCTTTCACCATGCATTCATTGGCGGACTCCATTGGAGGAGTCATGCTGTAGCTGCCGTAGGCTGCTGTGCAATGAGCTGAATTTATTCAGGGATGCATTCATGCAGAGCCTCAGTGTGGTTTGTAAGCAGTAGCTTAATACCATTTAGGGATTAATCGATACAAGTAAATCCAAATACATAGTCAATACTTTCCTCAATTTACCAAGTATTTTTGTACTCGATACTTTTTACTGCGATCGAAGTAGGTTTCGAAAAAAGTACTTGTATCAGAAGAGCAAAATTTATTCCTAGCTAGAACAGTATGGCTTATATAATCCCTTATATGTGCCAAATCACTAAGAAAAGTATCTCTTATGAATTTGAAAACTTTCCATTATATTGTACAGACCAAATGGAGAAACCTAAGGGATAAATTCGTGTACGTGTGATCTTTTGTACCGCTCTTTTATATGGGCTTCTAGTATTTATGTATTCAATATCGCTCTCACTCGACACCGAATAGCTAAGGGATATATAAGGCATTGTCTATGCCATTAAATAAGGAACGTATAAGGTATCACTTGAGGAATTATATCAGGGATTAATTGAGGAATTATATAAGGGTTATATACGCAATTATATAACGGATTATTTGAGGAATGATATAAAGAATTATGTAAGGGATTATTTGAGGAATTATACATTACCCAAGTATATATCCAAGTTCGTATCGTACAGTAAGCATCGAGTACTTTTTAGTGTTTTATTTATTTCTTATTGAAATAAACAATATATTTGGGAATTTAAAATTAATACATTTTCGGTTCATTTTAGTGAATTCAATTTGATTTTCAATTGTACAAAATTTATTATGTGTATAGGTGTATGTACATCCATGTATTAGTTTACTTGTAAACTATTAAAATAATAATGTTTAAATTCAGTTTTTTTTTTTAACTTATTAAAGGCTTTAATTCCATTTCTGTAGAAACATTTCTTGTAATGTTAATTACATAAGTGCCGTACTGTTGAATGTTGTAAACTTTAAACAGCTAAATCATATGAATATTCACGCCGTTAAAAACAGTTGGTTGTGGTTTCAAGTCCTCTATATATTTGTTTAACCGCTTAAAGTTTACGACATACAACAATACGACATTTACGACACCGTTGCGAATACCCCAATAATAAATATAGTAATACAACTATTATTATATACTAAGATATGTATATGTAAACTAGCATTTTATAGATGTATGTATATATTATAAGATTATATTATACATATATGTATTTTATATTAGCTGTAAGTAAACAAAAGGAAAACTGTAATACTGAGGATCAAACGGTGGCCCTAATCAAGTGACCGGCACTGTATATGCATATACTATTTGTATATAGTACTAATATTAATTCATTATTTTAAATGTAGAAAGTGTACATACATACCATTAATTTAGTAAACAGGTATGTATCTTAACATAGGTATGTATCGTCACTAGACACGAATAAAGGCGCGAGCTCAAAAGTTGACGGCGAAAAAAGAGGCATAAAAAAACTTTAGCGTCAAAGACTCTTAACATACTTCGCCGAAGTTTTTGATAAGAATTTTTTTCGCAAAAATTTTTTACGCGCCTTTTTTCGCCCTCAAAACACTATCGCGCCTTTATTCGTGTGTAGTGACGGTATATATTATATAGTATATTATGTATATATGTAGAAACAACTATATACTTATTAAATGATATGTACATATATCTGCATATACATATGTATGTTAATATATATATGTACATGTGTGTAAACATAATTAATGATAAGTACAGACTTTTATATTTAAAATATGTATTTGAATAGTATTAAAATAATATCATATACACTTATGATCAGCTAATTAAGCCAGCAACGTTTTAATAAATTTTGGCTATCTTTATTTTGTTTAATGGTTATTCGTTTTTCATAAGTCTAGCTCATTATATAACAAATACCATATAAATCCACATAACACATTTTGTGCAAAAATTATAAAAACCGGCAGAGTTTAATCTAAATTTAAGTATGCAATTTTATAGTCCAATAAATTCTAGGAAAATAAAGTTTGAAGTTGCTAAAAAATAGCGTTGATTTTTGGAAATTTTTTAACGCATTTTCTTCGATACAAGTACATATATTTGACAGATTCTTTTATATGGGAAAAATAAGTAATACGGTCAGAAAAAAAATTACCAGCTTAAAATTTACACCATGTACACAAAAAAATTCAGAAAAATCTTATTAAATGTTAAAAATTTAGATGCAACTTTGCAGGTTTTTTTTATAATTTTTAAACAAAGTTTGAAATGTGGATTTATATGGGTTTGTTTTATAATTTGCTAGATTTTTATAAAAAAATAATAAACATTAAATAAACGAAAGAAGAATAGCCAAAATTTATCAAAACATTGCTGACTTAATTAGCTGATCACAAGTTCATTAGATAATGGACTGCTTTTTCAAAACATACATATATATATATATATGTAACTTTAAACAAACAAACAAAATTGCCCAAACTGGTGTATGTAGGTTAATTTTCTTACACTAATATTTACATTTTTTCTATACATTTATACAACATTTTTATTGTTTATTAAAAATTTCTTTTGGTGAAAGCGATTGTGACTCAACTCAATGCTTTTCCTTAACGCCTTTTCAAACTGCTGGCGACCTTCAGTTGCGAAAACCTCTGAAAAGAAAATTTACAAGTAAATAGTAGTAGATACGCTAGATACCAATTAAACATCTATTACCGCTTAAAACTTCGTTAATTAGTTTCAATTTTGTTAACGCCCTCTTCTCCTTCCTTCCATCAAAATTGAATAAAAAGGCTAGTTCGTCGGTCATGACCAGAGGTGGGCACTACCACAAACAAGCGTTAGCTAAAAGTGAGAATGTGTTAGTGTCCCTAATTCATTTTGCATGCTGTCGCGTTCTCATCGTTACGCTCATGCTTGTATACGTACACACGATGATTACGCTCTTTGAGCGTGTGCTCGTTTTCTGCTCATGCCTGGTCATGACCCTTCGGTAAACGTCATCCACCGTTCCGTTGCTTCATTTCATTTGGAACAAGTAGATTTTCTGTAAAAGTATTTAAATAAAAAGTAAAATGATTCTTGCATGTAATATAAACTCGGTCACCATTGATTCGAAGTATTCATGTTTTTCCAGCTTTTCTTCGACATTATTTGCTGCGACAATACCTGCCAAGGGCAACGTTGCAGCGATCTCTATTTGCATCTCGTCTTCAAGTTCGCACTTTACATTCGCGAATGGTCTGGTTTTGTGCCATTAGCGTTGTATTATCGATTGCCTTAAATACATTTATGTATTTAGGACATTACTACGGTATAAATAAATCAATAGTTTTACATTTTTGTGACGAGCCTTCTCCAAATTTTGAAGGCGCTCATCAAACTTTTGCTGGTTAGTAGTTATAGTTTTTTTGTTTTCCAAAATTTGCGCCGAAATAGCAGTTGGATCTGTTAAGTACAAACAAATGATGACAAATGAAATACCTAGTGCCAGACAGATGAATGTAGTAAATTTTACAAGTATTGACTACAGTAAATTTTGCTTAGCTGCACATCCGTCTTTGCACGAAAAACTTGTGCACGTAACCGAAAAAGGCACTTAAGCGAATTTTCTTTACTACTTCAATGAGGAAGGTATCCGAATCCCTATGAAACCAAATATTGGCGGAGCACTTACCATGTAGAAATTACTGCAAGCGAAATTTTTACTGATTGTTATCTAATCATCTATATAACTACATAAATTGATAGCCATTTTCGTTGTTCTGCGAGATGAGCAAAATAGCGCCTGTGCAGGTAAACGTAATACTTTCATTGATAATTGATACTAGTCGCACAATTTTTAAGGCAGGTATCGCCAATGTGCAGGTATGTTGAATGCATCTGCCGAAGCAGTTTCCTTATAAATTTTAAAAATAATGCCTCTGATGCGCCTTTTGGGGTAGGTGTCTTAAACGTGCACTTAAGCATAGAGGCAGCAAAGCAAAATATACTGTATTTTTCTTTTGACGGTTTAATGTTTTTCAATTTTGTTTCCAAATTTGATTGAAGAACGCAACACATTTTCATTTGAGATAGGGCGTGTTTGAACCGAATTCCGAAATAGGGCGTTCTTCAATCCAATTCTGAGATATGGCATTTAAGAACTGGCTGCCGAGAAAGGTCGATCTCTTACTCAGGGGGTCTACTCTGCATTGCGATTCGAAACTCAATGTGATTCGAAAGGCGACATGGACTAATACAAATTCATAGTTTCAAGTGTTCGAATCTGAATGATTTGCTTTGCGAATCGCAATACAGAGTAGACCCCCAGGTGTCGATTTGTTGTTGCATACATATATGGAAACTTAATTAATTGTTCAAATATAGTACCCAATCTGACTTGTAAATGGGAGTGGTTTAAAAATAAAAGTTAAAAATCCTATACCGCAATAACAAGTCAAATGGGGTTATTTTGGGGTTACCCTCGTTAATGTAAAAACTTGTGGGCAGTTTTTATAAATCATATACCTGAAGACGAATCCACGTAAATTTTTGCAGCCTTCGGCGTTGATTCGTTTGTGAATTCTGCAGCCACTGCTTGGTTGAAGTTGGCAGAAGTTGCAAATCGTTTTTTAATTACAATCGTACCTTTGAAATATTAAACATAATTATTATAAACACACATAGAGTTAGTCTCAGAAGTTTTCTGATTAGTTTCTTCAATTCAAAACGTCTTCCATTATAAATCTTTTTAGTTAATTTTCATTTAAAATACAGCTCATTCCACAACCAAAACCATATAAATCAATGTTGCAACCTTTCTACAAAATCCGCAAAAAATTGGAGAATTTAAAGAAATGGACATCGGAATTTCAAGCTTTTTAATCGGATTCAGTATAATAAAGTGCAAGTTTCAAGTAGCTAAAAATTACCGTTGATTACAATCCGATTACAAAGTTAGACATTTTGATGGCCTTTTTTTAATTCTCTACGTTTATGCGAACTTTGTAGAAAGATTGCAACATTTTATATATGGTTTTGGTTGTAGAATGAGCTATATTTTAAATGAAAATCAACGAAAGATATTTATATAAATTTTACTTGCTTTTTCGCTGTTTGAAGAGTTTTTCTTTTTAATTTTCTATTTCTGCTTCTGGCCGGCACTATTACTTTTTACTTTTGACAAATATTTAGCACATGCATATCTTGTACACATGTTAGAAGGAAGTGCCACCACTACGTTACAGGCTAACCTAATATTCGCGGCTTGCGTTTTGGTACGCATGCCGTCGAATTTGTTTTTTTGCGTCACCCGAAATTGAATTGCATGCGTTTGCATTTGATTTCATTGAGCGAAACGTCAAATCAAAATGTCACGCAGAACAAAAATTGGAAATTGAGTTAGCTTCATACGCACGCCGTTCAATTTCGGTTGATCTCATACAAGTTGCATGTGCATGAGAAATTTTTGACAATAAATTGGCGGCGTGCGTGAATATTAGGTTAGCCTGTAAAGCATTATTAGAAGCCGTCACGTTCTTACATTCACAAGTAATTGGCAAATTTATTGCATTTGTATGCGTAAATTCACATCAGTTTATTTATGAATTTGTGAATCCCTTAGTGCGATCTTGCTGGGTTATTAAGGCTCGGAATCTCATGCAAATGCATGTTTTTCCTTGTCGTCTTCGGTGGTTAAGTTAGTCTTACGAATCATGAAATTTCCTTAAAAATGGCATTCAATCATTAGTGCTGTTGAGTAGTTGAACGTGCAACCAGCAATCTTGTATTTATGTCAGACTGCGATCTGACATTTACGATATTAATTTGAAAATTAACTGAAATTTGAAATCTTTGTTATGTAAGTCACCCTGCAACATATTTGTAAGATACAAAAAGGGTAATGCCATGATACATAAAAGAAGGTAGTTCCATTTAATGACATTCGTTGTTGTTGCTAACTATTTGACTTTTAATAAAATTATGACATTTCATCAAATTCATGATACCTGATCACTAGAAGAAATATATTTTTTTAAAGCAGAAGATTTTATCAGTACATTCAAAGATGTGGAATATGATGGAAAATTATGCCGGCTACATAATTTCGAAAATGGGGTTGATGCTAGTTTCAGAACACATGAAGAAAGTGATCAAAATTATACTTACATATCGTCGTTTAAAGTACAAAACCGCGTATCGTCGTTCTGCAAAACCGCGTAACTGACATTTTTTGCCAAATATTGGATTTGCTCACACAAGCTCTTGGCTCGAGTTTTATCCATTCGTCCTGAAATATACTAGCCAGAAATGCGATTGCTTTATAAAAAAGAGAACAATTTTGAAATATGAGTGTTTTTACTCTCTGGAAAATAATTTATGCCACCTCGCACACGCAGTTTTGCATTTTGTTGATACGTGGTTTTCAAGTTTTCTGTTCAAGCCGACTTCAGGTTTTTTGCATACATTAGAAACGTTAAGATCAAAATTTTTGAAAGCTAATTGTTTGCAAAATCTTATGAGAAATATAAAAGTATATGTGAACCAAAATATAAAAAGGTTTTATTTGGGAAGAACATTCGTTAGAATTAGATTTTTAGATCGCAAGATTGCATTCCAAGTAAGAAAACGAAAAAATAACAGCATAATGCGCGCGTGGTTTTTATTATAAAATAAAAAGAACAATTACGATGATGTCATCTATAATAGTCTATATTTTATATATTTTTAATGAAAATAGTGCGAGTTACGTAAGTAAAAAAATACCAAGCACTGATAATGGTTTTTGATTTTAAATATTATTACATTGGTATAAATATGGGAAGGAAAATACTCCGATTTATTGTTTTAATATTATCAAAGTGGCAAGGCCGATGATAATACTCACAATTTATGAAACTTCCAAAAATTTTATTATCCGTCAAAAGTTGTTTATTGAAACTACCTTCTTTTTTGTATCATGGTTAATGCTACTTCTTAGCAACCATTTTTCATTATAAAGAGCAAGGCTATTGAAAAAGCAGGTTGATGGGAACAAATAGCAAATAAGTAAGTTGAATTACATAAAATTGTATCTTATTAACTTATATTATTTAATGCAGATAATAAACTCTCTCCCGTAAACAAACGCAATATTTGTATATTAAACTGAGAATAGCAAATACCCAAACGGAGTNCACCTCGCACACGCAGTTTTGCATTTTGTTGATACGTGGTTTTCAAGTTTTCTGTTCAAGCCGACTTCAGGTTTTTTGCATACATTAGAAACGTTAAGATCAAAATTTTTGAAAGCTAATTGTTTGCAAAATCTTATGAGAAATATAAAAGTATATGTGAACCAAAATATAAAAAGGTTTTATTTGGGAAGAACATTCGTTAGAATTAGATTTTTAGATCGCAGGATTGCATTCCAAGTAAGAAAACGAAAAAATAACAGCATAATGCGCGCGTGGTTTTTATTATAAAATAAAAAGAACAATTACGATGAAGTCTTCTTTAATAGTCTATATTTTATATATTTTTAATGAAAATAGTGCGAGTTACGTAAGTAAAAAAATACCAAGCACTGATAATGGTTTTTGATTTTAAATATTATTACATTGGTATAAATATGGGAAGGAAAATACTCCGATTTATTGTTTTAATATTATCAAAGTGGCAAGGCCGATGATAATACTCACAATTTATGAAACTTCCAAAAAATTTATTATCCGTCAAAAGTTGTTTATTGAAACTACCTTCTTTTTTGTATCATGGGTAATGCTACTTCTTAGCAACCATTTTTCATTATAAAGAGCAAGGCTATTGAAAAAGCAGGTTGATGGGAACAAATAGCAAATAAGTAAGTTGAATTACATAAAATTGTATCTTATTAACTTATATTATTTAATGCAGATAATAAACTCTCTCCCGTAAACAAACGCAATATTTGTATATTAAACTGAGAATAGCAAATACCCAAACGGAGTTGGTGTTATTTTTGCTTGAATTCCCAACATCTTTATTATTTATTTGAACGTTTCAAATAAAACGCGTGTGTATGACACGACGCAGCGAGACATTGAAAAATCGTAGCTGCAAAATGCCCTCTTCAGACAAAATGGAAGATTCTGCTAGTGACAGCGAGCATGAAAAACAATGGTGGAACAAAGTGATGCTTCGGAACTCCACAAAAAAATTGCGGAGTTGCAAACACCTTTTGCAAGAGTCTAACAAAAAGAATGCTAGACTTGAACAGCTGTTTGCACCCACAGCAGCACCCTCAAATTTGCCAGTACAAGCGTCAATTATGCCGACGCCACTTACAACAAGCTACCCAGGAGCTAACCAGTTAGCGTTATGCCTGCCGACGCCTTCACTGCATATGCCTGCACTCGCCACGTCAACTGCGCCGACGTACTCCACTGCGGGATAGGCGGCGATCCAGTCCGTTCACGCCACGTCAACTTCGCCGACGTACCCTACTGGGGAATATGTAACTGCCCTAACGGTTCATGCCACGTCAACTGTGCCGACGTATCAACAGATGTCTTCAGCTTATATGCCTAAGCAGTTTATGCCAGCAGGACCAGCGCCAACTGTTCCGTCGACCCCTGCGACAATGCATAATTTTTGGCCAACACGTCAGGGAAATCTAAATTTGCCAATGAACTCAACGACATCGCTTCCGATGGGCAATCCAACACAAGGATATAGCCACACCATACGTAAGTTACAAGATCTCCCAGAATTTACAGGTCTACCCGAGCAATTGCCTATGTTAACCATTGCATACAAAGAAACAACAGATGCCTATCGTTATACGAATCTGGAGAATTTATCACGTCTTCAGAAAGCGCTATAGCGCGCAGCTAAAGCAAAGGTCTAAGCCTTTTTAATACACCCAGATAGTATCACTGCGGTCATCAGCACACTAGAGATGCACTACGGAAGGCCACAGATACTGATTAAAAGTCAAATAGCGAAATCGAGAGCCTTTCCGTTGATTTCCAGTTCAAGAATATCCGAAATAGTAAACTTTAGCACGATGGTTTCGAATCTGACAGTGTTTTTGCAAAATGCCTGCGCGACACCTCATCTGTGTAACCCAACGCTTTTAGATGAGCTAGTAAGCAAGTTGCCCCTATCGAAGAGAGAAGAATGGTATGTGCAAACGGAATACAATATCCGAGCATAATAGAATTTAGTCAGTGGTTGCAAAATGTTGCAATGTTCATAGCAATCGCCACCGAAACTGAGCAAAGTAAACCCGAAATAACGCACAACGCAAAGCGAGATAAACAGCCCTACTTTGTTGCCCTCACAAAAATCACCACACTCACTATTGTGAGGTTTCTGACTATTGTGAGGTTATAAGCTCAGTTAGTCAACGACGTAGCGTAAACGTAGGTTGACGTACGTAGCAGCATATTAAATTTACTGTTGATAGAGAGAGAGAGAAGCAACGGCAACGTCACCGCCATGCGGTGGTGAATTTTCATTACCACGCGAAGCCCATAAGATAGATCGTGTCTGCGTCAACCTACGTCTACGCTACGTAGTTGACTGTTTGCGCTTTATCCATATGCTGGCGTAAATTCGAAAGCTCATACGCTCACAATTGTGAGAAAATTTATGATGTACGAATGAGACCGTCACAGGAGAAAAACAGCCGATTTTTATTGAGCAAATGTTTTGTTAATTTTCGTTCGCTATCAGTGTCTGTGTTATTTTTTATTTTTTTTTAACTAAAAGTATATTCAGTAATGGCAGAGTTATTGCTTGTTTTTTCGGCAGTTTCGGAAGAGTTAGAGCAGGCATAGGATTTCATTTCCATACAAACTTCTGCACCATGATTCAATAATAAAAGGTTTGCTCAGAAAACAGTTTTCTCGCTTCCTCTTGACAAAATCGGCTCCCTTAGCAAGGCACTGTGTGAGGGTTCGTGTGTGTGTGCAAAGCTTTTGTAAGGGAGTTAAGGGAGTGTCAAAACTCTAATGTCAATAATGAGCAAACCTTTAATTATTGAATCATGCTTTTGCACCAAGTTGTGGATTGCAAACTGTGTGAAGTACTAGAGCTACTCCTGCTTTGTTATTTTTTTTTTTGATTTCGCCTAGAAAATAAATAAAACCAGTACTTATCAAAAAAATAAACAAATTGCAAAAATATTTACTTTTCCTGTTGTTCAGCATCCATTTTTTGTATTTATTTTATTTACGAAGCAGCTGTTAGACAGCAAAATGCTTTTCACCTCATGTGGTGATTTGGTTGAGCTTTTTTCTTATGAGGTGTGGGCAAGAATAACCTCACAAGAAATCTCACAAATTTTTGCTCACATCTCAGTTGTGAGGTTTTATAAGAATAGGGCTGAAAATCTACAAGCCAACGTACACAATTACCACCGATGATAAAAAGACGCGGTGTTTTTTATGCGACGAACAACATGATGTTTGCCAATGCTCAAAATTTCGCCACAGCCTCGTCGGTGAACGATGGAAAATTGCCAAAACAAAACGCCTTTGTTTTTGTTGCCTTCGCAGTGGCCACAATGTAACAAGTTGTAATATTCGCCGTGAATGTGGAATCAATTTTTGCAAAAAATACCACCATCGATTGTTGCATGAAGAATGTAAACAAAAGGCTGCTTTGACAAAAACAGCAGCACAGAGAAAACGTCAAATACAGTGAATGAAGAAATGAACTCGTCGAAAAAGTGGTCGAATCCAAAAGTAACGACAGCGAATGTTGCCGCTATTTTCGGAAAAGAACCAAATAAAAAAACATTATTTAAATTCTTGCCAGTGATAATAAAAGGTCCGAAAGGATGCCGTAAGATTATGGCATTCGTAGACGACGGCTAAAAAATTTCTCTTATTGAAGAACAAATCGCTAAATCAGTAGGGTTAAAAGGGCCATCTGATTTGTTGTCACTCCGATGGATAGATGGTAGAACAAAAAGTGAAGCGTCTCAACGCTTGAATGTAGAGATTTCAAGTGCAAATGTTAATACACATACATTTGAAATGAGAAATGTTAGAACAACAAAAAACCTAGAGTTACCGCCACAAACATTAGATTTGGAAAATTTTAAGAAGAAATGTGCCGATTTAAATGAATTACCGATTGAAGATTATTTTGATGTTGTGCCGCAAATGTTAATAGACATTCCGCATATACAGCTTGTGCGTCCAATAGACATCAATAATTTAGATGAACACTTCGCGGTTCATAAAGCAAAATTAGGTTACATGCTTTTTGGTTCGAACGAATATAATTCCGAAGCATTTGTTTGCCGTATTGATTGCGAGCAATATAAGATAAATGAAATTCAACAACAAATGCATGAGTATTTTACCATTGAAGATTTTGGTGTGAAGTCGTTAAAGCCTGTTGTTTCGGAAGCTGACAAGCGAGCCGACCAAATTCTCTTAGAAACGACCAAGCGATGTGGCAACCAGTATGAAACCGGTCTCCTGTGGAAAGAGGATCGTATTGAATTTCAGGAAAGCTACTCTATGGCCTTGAGTCGTTTGCATATGATCGAGAAAAAGATGAAAAAAGATGAAGAATTCGCTGCATGGTATGAAAATATAATTGAAAGCTACGTTACGAAATCGTATGCAAAAAAATTGTCAGCTGAAGAAGCTGCTATAGTGAAACCGCATACATGGTACTTGCCACATTTTGCTGTATGCAACGATAATAAGGGAAACAAGAGGCGTTAGTGTTTGATGCTGCTGCATCGATAAACGGTGTGTCATTTAATTCGAGATTGATGAAAGGCCCGAGCGCCTATCAGCCACGGCCTCTGGCAGCAATTCTATTTAAGTTCCGCCAAGGAAAATTTGGTGTTTGTGCGGATAGACGCGAGATGTTTCACCGCGTAAAAATAAAAGAGGACGATCTGACCGCTCAAAGATTTTTGTGGAGAGGTGGCAGTCAATCCGTGGAACCTGATATATATGCAATGAGTGCAATGATTTTTGGTTCAGTTAGCTCTCCGTGCTCCGCTCAATACGTAAAAAACATAAACGCTGAGAACTGTGCTGGACCGCGTGAGAGAGCAAAAGAGGCGATAGTTAAACGTCACTATATAGACGACTATGTCGACAGCTTTGATGGTATTAACGAGGCCATACGGTGGCAACTGATGTTTTGGACATCCACGAGAAGGCAGGTTTCGAGCTAAGAGGATTGATCTCCAACTCGGGCGAAGAACTCGATAACGGTTTAGCGAGCATGTTTAATGGTGAATCTGAAACGGAGAAGGTATTGGGCATGTTCTGGCCACCGAAAATCGATGAGCTTTGTTTTGTACTAAAGTTTGCTAAGGTCTCTCTAGGAGTTTTGAGTGGCAATCGTCGTCCTACCAAACGCGAGGTATTGAGCCATACGATGTCCATATACGACCCATGCGGATTTTTGGCCAATATCGTTATCAAATCTAAAATACTGCTACAAGAATTGTGGAGAGTCAACGTGGGTTGGGATTCACCAATACCAGATGATATTTACCGCAAGTGGTATGATTGGTACATGGAGTTGACGGACGTAGAAAAAATAAGCGTACCGAGGTGCTACCACAGCAATTTTACTGATCCGAATTCTCACGTCGATATGCTTGTGGCTTTCTCTGCTGTAGTATATTGGCGGATCTGTTATTTAAACGAAGTCGGTGTGGTGTTCGTGGCTGGGAAGTCGAGATGCCGCCCAATTAAACCTCTGTCCATTCCCAGATTGGAGCTATAGGCGCAGTGCTCGGCGTTAGACTAATGAACGCTATTGTCGAAAGCCATGATGTGAAGCCGAAGGAGATAATCTTCTGGTCTGACTCTAAAACGGTCATAAACTGGATACACTCGGACTGTCGCTGTTACAAACGATTTGTCGCACACCGTATCGCAGAAATTTTGGATTCAACAGACGTCGGTCAATGGAGGTGGGTGCCCGGGTCATTGAACCCTGCTGACGATGCAACCCGACTAAAAACGAAAAAGAAAACGAAAAATTGTTNATAGCAACTTTAAATCTAAAAGTGTGTTTGCATTGTTCAACTTTGCGTTCAACATTTGCGTTNGGTGGGTGCCCGGGTCATTGAACCCTGCTGACGATGCAACCCGACTAAAAACGAAAAAGAAAACGAAAAATTGTTTGCGTTGGATAGCCGGCTCACAGTTTTTAAAGTTTTCGAAGGATAAGTGGCCTTCTATGTCAGTAGATATGAGCGAGCAGGAAAGTGCAACTAAAAGGCGCTCAAAAAGTTTACTGACTATTTCTGAGACTGATCGATGTATAGAGTTCGCAAGATACTCGAACTATTACAAGTTTCTGAGAGTGATCTGCTGGGTCCGTCGCGCGATGGCT
Source organism: Rhagoletis zephyria (assembly GCF_001687245.7). Taxonomy (NCBI): domain Eukaryota; kingdom Metazoa; phylum Arthropoda; class Insecta; order Diptera; family Tephritidae; genus Rhagoletis; species Rhagoletis zephyria. The sequence continues at coordinate 26,880 of NW_016159600.1, forward strand.
AAATTTAAGGACAAAGGTAAAGCGCATTTTCACGTACATCAGACCTTATCGGCAGCAGAGTTAAAAACCGCTGAAATTGAAGTTTGTCGCTTAGCTCAGAGGAAAGTCTTCGGCGAAGAGATACAGTTATTGGCGGACGGAAAGTTTTTGCCAAAGAGTAGTACAATTTATAGCCTACCCCCGATATTGGATGAGGACAAGGTCTTACGATTGGCAGGTCGTATTGATAGAGCAAAATGTGTTGCCGCAGATACAACTCAAGTAGCACAAAAGTCAAAAATACACCAAAATATTTTGTATACTTTTACATCGGCGTGATATACATTTTCAATATAAAAAATTTGCCATTTCTAAGCGCAGTTTTTGAACAGTTTATTTCGATTCAGTGTAAAGGTTATACCGCTGTTTCGTGTATTATTTACACCTACCGTAATTTTTTTTACTGATTTTCTGTATATATATTATGCCAGTGGTATACAAGTTTTCTTGTTTCTAGAATATAAAATAAACTCCGTTGGTGTAAAATGCGTACTCATAATTGGCTCCAATCATACACCATAATGGTAAATTATTTACATCATATTCTAGCATAAATATATTCCCATGAGTGTGAAGAGTACGAAAAGATTCGAGGAATAAAATTTACTAATAATCAAATTTAAAATTAACTCGGACATAAAATTTACACCGAAGCTCTTTTTTAATCTGCACAACTTGGAATTCTTTTTATAAATCTCAGCATTCCTTTTCGTAATATGCGGGCAAGAAAATCGCGAATATATATGAATGTGAGTTCCTAATTTAAAAACGAGTTTCATTCTGTCGAGTGAATTTCGGTACTACCCCCTCTAAAACTCGTGCGCCTCAAAATTTATAAGGATTTGAAGATTTTTAAATAAATCTGGGAAAACTTATATTTTGAAAGCAATGAATTTTTCGCCATTATTAAATTTTTAAGAGATGCGCTGTTTAAAAAAGGTTCGAAAATACACATAAAGTGGCATAGTTGAGCCAATGTACATAATGAAATTGTTAAATTAGTTAAATAATAGTCATACAGCTTTAATATGGCGTCCAGCTGAGTTTCAGTATTAGGCTAAGTTTACAACCTAACGTATTAGCGTAGCGAGAATACATAAAAATCGCTTCTAACCAACATTTACACAGTCTTTGGTGTTTATCGCTGTGCAAGCAAATAAAAATTATGCAGTTTGTTAAAAAAAGCTTTTTCTCATACTTAAAGCCCAAATAAATAAAAAATATACATATGTACATATTTATATAATAAATTAAACATCTCTTCTACTGCTATTATATACAATACAATATGCTTAAGTTTCGGTATAAATTGTCAAAGGGTTGTGGAAACAAAAAAAATATATTAGGGGAATCCCTACGTAGCAATGTATCACACGTTTTGTTGCTTTCCCAACAACAAAATATGTGCTAGATTGGTACGTAGCAACTTTAAATCTAAAATGCTACTCATCGTAAACTCCCCTATTATAAAAAATTAGTCGTGTATAATTTTGCTGCAATTTAAACACTAGCTACTTTTTAATCGCCAGCGATTATGCTGGCGAAGAAGTTTCTTTGGATTGAGCGATTTCCATTGCATCGCGTAACGCTATTACTCTAGGTTGTGAACTTAGCCTTACTTTTATAATACTTTGAAAATATGGTCGTCGTTGAAAACTTACACAGATTCTTGAGTTTGGTACAAAAATATTTACCAAGCCAAGAACGGTGTATTTATTTTGCCCTAGACACAATTCAGTTTGAGAATTTGGTATAAAAAATGTTTCTTGCCAAATGAACACAGTTGACAGAAGTTTAAGCGCCTACCACACGTCCATTATTCGAACGCAAACGCGAACGTATACATTTCAACATGTTTTGTTAACGTTCGCGTACGAAAAGAAGAAATCAAATCAGCGTTCGCCTATGTTATGTAGAAAAAATTGTCGCTGTTGTTCGTACTCATATATACTATGCAACTTATAGCTGCATTTGTGAAGGCATGATGTTGAATCATTAGTACCCAAACAAACTTTAAGCGTGTAGGGGTGCCTTATTGATGCATATTTCACCACTGGTGTATTAAATATACCAACCAGTGTTACCACTCGACAATATTTTTAGGAACAAAAAATCCTACCGAATCAGTTTCCAAACTACCAATTTTTTTTAATCATCAGATATTGATATTTTATTTCGTTTCTGATTTTACTTCATGTAAAAGTATGAATCTTTGATATTAATTCAATTTATATCAATTATTTTATGTCTAAAATTAAAAAAAAATACAATCGATATAAACATTTTATATTTGGTAACAAAAAAAATGTATTACTGTGCTCGCGCAATTTTATTTTTATTTATTTGTTTTCATTTAACCATGATGCAATAAAATTACGGAATGTCAGCAACATAATCTTAATATTTCGGTACGAGTTTTAAGCCATTTTAGCACGCTTTCAGTACGCTTTTCTACTTTCACATCACCATTGTATTACCGCCATTCAACAAAATTTATTTAAAATTTTTACAAATGTTCTAATAAACGAATACTATGCAACAACAGCTCAATGCATTTTTGACATTTCGAATAGGATTTATTTTCTATTATAACTTCAAAACTTTGATAGGATTGCAAAACATCTTTAAAATTTGGAATCGGAAATCCAAATCGATGAGAAATCAATTTCGAACGAAACCAGAACAGCCCTGAAATGAAACTACCAATTTATCAAAACGGCAACACTGATAGCAGCTCTACTTGTGGTATGTATAATAAGCTCATATTAAAACAGGCAGCGTATTATGTACACACACACTAGCTTTGTTTCTTTACTTTCCTAGCAGATCTTTATCAGGAAGAAGAATGGGAAGAATTACAGAATTACGCTCACAGCGAGTGAAATATAGAAAAAGTCAAGAAACGCAAACTAGCAGAAACTAGCTAGTAAACACCTGACCGATGCTTTTGACAACTGAACATATGTATTTGCTGCGAATTTTTAATCGCATTTTATGTTTAAAAATTGTTCACAAATACTCAGGTTTTGCCACACTTTATCAAATTTAATAAATCGCCCATTTTTATCAAAAAATACAAAAATATGTAAAAGAAGCAAATCAAAGTAGCTGTGCCTAATCTCTCTAATGTTGGAGCAACAGCTGAATTTTTCACCGCATAACGTGAAAATTATGTGTTTCTTGTAATTTGCTTTTGTAATTTTTTACTTATATTCGGCTAACACTACCTTGTGTAAATGCGCCTATCTGTAAAGAAACAAAGCTACTGTGTGGTGTATTCAATATTCATTTTTTGGTGAATTCTTTGGTCCACTGTCAATTGCTCTCAGAATTTGTGATGTGCTGAGTCGCTACTTTTAAGTATTGATCGATACTCGGTACCGATTTAAAAAGTATCAAATACTTTCGATGCTCGGTACCGAAATCTTGGAATTTCTAATAAAAGCGCGCAACAGCCAAAAATATGAGTTATATGTACACATACATATAGTGTCAGCTATTAAAAATAAATAATATTGCCACCAGAACTATTGCAATTGGAAAGACGGTTGCGATAAGTAAAAGAAGGCGAGAGTGTGTTTTGCGACATCAGTATCAGGGCGAATTTAATAAGGTGGTGTTACCGGCGTATCTGAATTTTTCGCCGTGGAGGACATTACATCAAAATTACGTGTTTGTTGTAGTTCATACTAATGACAGTATGAATATCTGCGTATAATTTGTTAGTGTAATTTTTTACTTATATACGGCTAACACCACCTTATTAAATTCGCCTTGATCATTATTGTGCAGATTTAATTGCCTGCCTTGTTCGACGCACACATTATACTTTGCTTCACTTAACTACATACATACAAACACATTGCCCATCTCTTGAGAAAGGACCGTCTTATTTGTACATTTTGGGTTTTTAGGCGATGTCTTATAAAATATCAATAATTTTTACCCCCAAAAGTAGCCTATGTCGAGATAGGTCCTTTTCCCTTTAAAGCCCCATTTCATTGGATTCCCAAACAATATTTTAACGTTTAACTAGCCAAAGATGTAGTTCAAGATGCCCCTATAATAGAATCTTAATTAAAATATAAAACAATTTCGAAGGAAACTGATTTTTTTTTTTAATTCAAAGTCAAACCATCTAAAGTGACATAAGCTACTTTAATTGAACGGCACAGATATAATGACGAAAGTTTAGTGTGTCGAATCGGTATCGGGTACCGAAAAGGAAGTATTGGGTACCGAAATTTTTTTCAAGTATTGGGTACCGAGATTTCAGCACATCACTACTCAGAATGTCGTCTGAATAATTTTAATGACATTTGTTAACATGGAGCTATTTGTGAGCCAAATGAAAAAAGTGGCGCATTTTAGGAGCTGGTGTAGTTTTCGTACTAATCTCAATGAATAAATAGTACCAAAATGTTAAAGGTAGAATTTTGATTTGAAAGAAATACTGGTGGAATAACAAATACACCAAAACGTTCTTTTTTATTCAATCTAATCAGATTTGTACCAAAAGCCATAAATTTACACCAATTTATACACCAGTGTGCTACTTGAGAAAGCGGCCTATAATTCTACCGAAAGTTCACGCCTTAACTACATTGATTGTACGTCATTTTCATAAGCGGTATCAGCATGAAAATCAGGAGACTATTTGTTCAGTGATTCGTCGCAAGTTTTGGATACCATGTATAAGACAGCTTGTTCGTTCGGCAAAGGTGCATTGCCAGCTGTGCAAAAATATGTCTGCTAAGGCGAAAGGCGTCTTATTCCGTTTATCAGACCTTTCTCTCTGGGCCCATTAGCGGTGACCGTGGGTCGGCGACATGAGAAAAGGTGGATGGCGCTCTTCACGTGCATGTCTATTAGGGCAATAAATATGGAGCTCGCAAAAGATTTATCGGCGGAATGAGGAATTTTATGAACCGACGAGGAGTGCTACGGGTACTAATTTTGTAGGCTCCAGTAAAGAGGTGTTAGTGCTAATCGATCAACGTGTGGCAGAAGAGTTTGCAAGGCGTGTATTAGCCTTTGTGCTAAAAGAGAAGGCTCCACAAGCGGAAACGCTAATGTCGTTACTTATCGAGGCTGAGAATCTAGTCAACTCGCGTCTTTTAACACATTTACCGCTAGAAAGTGACAGCGCCGAGCCTTTAATACCGAACCACTTTCTACTTGGTGGCCCGAACTTTGAGCAAACACCAACAGTGAACGAACAAGTATGCTTACGTAAGCAGTGGCACATCGTTCAGCAACTTAAGCAAACCTTTTGGAAGAGATGGGTCCTGGAGTACCTTCCATAACTTACACGCCGAACTAAATGGCATCAGTTCGTAAAGCCTATTCAAATTAACGACGTCGTGATCATTTGTGATGATAACGAATCTCGTGGTGAACGGAAACGAGGAATCGTGACTGACGTATTTCTGGCAGCTGACTGACAAGTAAGATCCGCAACAGTAAAGACATCAGCTAGTTATCTACGAAGGCCTGCTTCCAAACTTGCTGTACTAGATTTACTTGGTGATCTGGTGGATGTTGAGTAGTTGAACGTGCAACCAGCGATCTGATATTTACGATATTAATTTGAAAATTAACTGAAATTTGAAATCTTTGTTATGTAAGTCACCCTACAACATATTTGTAAGATACAAAAAGCATAACGCTACTTTAGCAACCATTTTTCATTATAAGGAGCAAGGCTATTGATGGGAACAAATAGCAAATAAGTAAGTTGAATTGCATGAAATTGTATCTTATTAACTTATATTATTTAATGCAGATAATAAACTCTCTCCCGTAAACAACCGCAATATTTGTATATTAAACTGAGAATAGCAAATACCCAAACGGAGTTCGTGTTATTTTTGCTTTAATTCACAACAAGTGCATATTTTGCAGTAAATGCATGGTTTTGCATATTATGCAAAAAATACCTTTTTTTGCATATTTATTGCGCATATTTTATTAAAGAGGTATTCACGATCCGGTGCATACTGTCTAGCCTGGTGCATAATTTTGTTGTTGTTTGAACACATGAAACAACGACAATCATGCTATCTATGCACCATGCTAGACAGTATGCACCGCATCCTGAAACCCCCTTATATTTTACCACAAATGAATGTGGGTTTTGCATGTTTTTGCTTTTTTGTTGATTTACCACCATTTAAATTTTCTGTGAAATTTCTTGACAAAAAACCTACCTTATATTTTTCCAAATATTCATCTCAATATCTATTGGGATAGCCAGCGGCTAATGAGGCCTCTGTTAGATCTAAACTAATGGAGGACTGTAGGAGAGAGCTGACCTATATATCTGATCAATACAAAATTACCCTAATATGGGTGCCGGGACATAGAACCATTTACGGAAACGAGGCAGCGGATGAACTAGCAAGGTGCAGCAAAAATTACCGAAATTTATCACTTGAAGGCCAATCAGAATGTTTTAGAGTGCAACTGCCTCTCTCTGTATGACGTAGGGATGTGAAAATCGATTCCGATTCTACTCTACAATCGAAGATTTTCTCGAAATACTCGATTTTAGAGAGCCGATTCTAAATTTTCGATTCTGAGAACTCGATTCTCTAATTTCTCATACATCTTTAGATAGGCGTCAGTTGTTAGAATTGTGAAATTTCTGGCATGAGTACCATAAATGTTAATCCTTCCTATACTGTTTCGGGTCATTTTGACCCAATAATAGAAATCAGTCAATTTTAAGAAGAAAAAAAAGATTTTATTCAGTTAACATTTTATATATCATAGGCATACACTTTATCCGCAAGTTTTGTATTCTTACCGGTTCAAAGTTGCCCTTAAATAGTAAGTGATAATCTGGGTCAAAATGACCCACAAATACTGTGGGTGTATGGAAAAGCTATCTTGCCTTCTAGCTAGCTTCAGCTGGTTATTTGCAAAACCATAGCTGATTACGCTTTTAACGAATAGCCAACGCCGCCAACGTTCAAGTGGGCCCCATTTAACTTGTTAAATGAAAAAAAGCTTGTTGTAAAACACAATCGTCGACATCAGTATTGCCGCGCATAATTTTTAGTGGTAGCTAAATTTCTTTAAAAAAGGGGCTAAAAAAGAGCTAAAAAGAGTCGTTGTGGCTAAAAATGGTAGCTAAAATTTTTTACTTACATATACATATATAAGTATCCACGTAAACATTTTCAATAAGTAATGGTATATAAAAACAATGAACTCTGGAAGAAAAGCTAATATTTTATCCAACCAAAAACATTTTTGTATAAAAGGGGAAATATACGACACCAGCTTGCTGGTTCCAGCAAGTGATTGTACCATCAGGCTCGAAGCATATAACTTACCAGCATGCTGGTACAATATTTATTTCTTTAAAAATGAGGTCGAGGAAAGATCGAAATGATTAGAGCCGAAATTTCATAATTATTCTAGCATTTTGTTAAGCATTGTTTTCTTTGTAATTCACAACTGCAATATCGTGAACGTAATCTTCCACAAACACGGCTTTGACTCATATAGTGCAAGAAATATCCGCCAAAATACTTTTTACTTAGAAAATTGAGCTAATTTCACCACTCACGACACCAGTATGCTGGTACAATCACACCACAAGAACATACACGGTCAATCGACTTGATGGGTCGTTTAACAAATTTAGCATATTAAGGGCCGTGAACTTATCTATTTTAAACTATAGTTAAATCGTTAACAGATAAGTTAACAGCCCCAACACTTTTACAGTATGTATGGATAAAAGCGTAAGGAGCATACAATACATATATGTATATATATCAGTCTTTCTTAATTTAAAAATTCATCTCTTACATAAATGCAAAAAAAAAACAAATTAAGCATATACAACTTTTTCATGCCAAGTATGAATAAATTCTAAAAAGGGCTAAAAAAAGGGCTAGGGGCAATTTTAAATTTATGTGGCCAAAAAAAATATATGGTAGCTAAATCTAGCCACCAAAGGGCTAAAACGGCAACACTGGTGCACATTGAGCATTTGGAGTTAGCTTTGACGGTTGATTTCAAATAAAGGCGTGCAGGGTTAGAAATCCGGCAGGCTTAAGTCGGAGTAAATTACATAAAAAATCGTAGCAGAAAATAATGTTCCGTAGTAGTATTTTTATAGGTCGCCCATTTACTGGTGAACGTCATAATCCAAAGAGATATTTTTTCCAGTTAAGTATGCAAAAATGGCTGCCGATCCTTATTTTATATTCGCCGAAAAATGCGTTACGCTATCCTCCAATTGTTTCCCTGGAACTTTACCCTATAAACCTTAGACTCTACAATCTCTCTTTAGCCAAAGTAAGGAACCAAATGGATTTTTAATGACAAAGTTATCATCTAATATTTCAAGCAAGTGTTGCATATTTTAGCGAAAGAGTGGATAAAACTATCTTTAAAATACCATTTCAACTATTATTATCTTGGAAAATTTACGAAAGTTATGCCATTTTCCAAAAAGAATGCCTTTAAGGGGCATATTTATGTTTAGGTATAGTATGTGCTACATACAAATACAAATTAGTCCAATATTATTTATATTATTCCTTAAAAATTACCTGAATTCATCAATTCATGTTTGTATTAAAAAGAAAAACAATTATATTTTATGTTTTTCTTTTTTTTTTAGTTTAGATACTGCAAAAGGCGTACTTTATTATTTTGGAATTAAAAACGTAGCATATCGAAGGTAAAGCGGAGTAGCGTAGTAAATTTAAAATTTTTTCTAAAACCGTAGTAACTCTGCCACGATCGTAGTGAAATTCCAACCCTGTTGGCGTGTCAAATGAAAGCTTTTGGCTCTTTTTGATTGGCTGAAGCAGAAAGCTTTCTGATACAACTCTGCGCTGAACTGGTTTTCAAACGAGTTAAATGATTTAACTGGTTCAATTTTCCAACAACAATTGCATGCGATTTAACTTGTTTATGAACATGTTTTGTTCATTTAACTGGTTCAAACCCATTTAACATGTTTAACTCGTCAATTTGAACATAGTGTAACTCCACAAGTAAAGATGTTTTCATGAAAATTGGGTCATTTTGACCCAAACATTGCGGAAGGGTTAAGTAAGACTAATTGACGCATATTCATAGATATGGTAGAAGTCAAGGCAAATTAATATAAGGTGATAGCAGGAGTAAAAAAACAAAACATTACATGTATTTTGCTTTTGCTTTGGCGGCTTAAACTGTCGAAATCTGTAAGAGTGTGTGTAGAAATTCAAACAAAATTTTTCAATTTGACATCAGAAGCCGTGCGGCGAAACACATACACAAAATCAGCTGATCTAGTAACACCATCTTATATAAAATCGCCTTGGTAGAAGTGCATTTATGTAAAGAAGCAATTTTAAGGAGGGGATTTAAATTTATTTACTTTCCATATACAGTACCGTGGATATGTGTCAATCACACATTTTAAAGCAAATGAATCAGTTTTTCCACAAATTTATTGTTAAAATTTATTATTAAAACTCTTGTTACAATAATATTCATTGATTCATTATATTTAATAGCATTATTGGCTATGATTGATGGCCGTTTTCATAGATTTTTCAACTGCTATAAAGAATCAGTTAGAATCAAAAGATTTGAATCTCGCCGTCGATTATCCGATTGCAAGAATCGTAAGGATTAAATAAGATTCGAGAATCGATTACTTTTTAAAACTTTCCATCCCTAGTATGACGCAATTAAATTCATTAGAGCCGCCAAATGGCTGTAGATTGTATAAGTTGTGGAATCAAAATGGAAAACTTGCTAATTGCTTGTCACTAGGGTGACAATCCACTTAAACCAACCAAATATTCATCGGAACCACTATTTCAGTGTCAATGTTTGTATTTACACAAGATTGTAACTGTATGTTTGTTTATTAACTAATGTTATACATAAATTTGTATGTGTTGTGATACGGTCACAACATTTTTTGAGGTGAATTGTTTTCGTTATTTTCTTGTTAAAATACACGTGTTATTTATTTTTGTACCGGCAATAAAATAGTGGGAAAATATTTTTAATTGCATTTTGTACTTGTTTATAGCGCATATTTTTGAATTTTGATCGCATGAGATTCCGAGCCCTACTTATTATGCTTCAGCATCTTCTTTGAAAAGCAACCCATTAGAGGAATGGGAAGATATGCGCACTACATTTCCGCAGCTATATAAGCAAGCAAGTCTATACATAACCGTGGTTGGGTCATCTATCCCTTGCGAGAAGCTTTTCTCGAAAACATGCAACTATATCAAGATCTCGAAACCGGCTTTCAGGAAAACACTTGGAAAAGTTGATGTTTTTGGGAAATATAACAAAAAAAGAAAAGATAAAAAAACTTTATCTATTAATCTTGTAAAAATGTATTGTATTATTTTTGAAATCAAATACTAGACAAAAATAATTGTTGTCTTAAAATTGTGTATGAAAAAATATTAAAAGATAAATAATTTTGTAAAATTGCATATATTTGTGAAAAAAATACAATAGATAGATAGATAGATAAAAATGAGGTTTGCACCGCGACCTAGTGGTCTATTGTGCCCTCCACTCTTCACAATACCTCCTCCAATCCTAATTCCCTGAGAAAATTTAACAGTGCCTTAGGGGATAGGGAGTGAATGTGCCTAAGCTGTGGCCACATTGAGCCTAAACTTCTCTCACGTCTTCTGCAGACTGCATCACATTCGGTGAGGATGTGTAGAGGTGTCTCACTGGTAGAGTCGCAAAACCGACAAAGGTCACTCGACCATATCCCCAGCTTGTGTAGATGCCCCTCAGCCTGCAGTGTCCCGTGAGGATACCTGTTATTATTCTAAGCTGCCCTTTTGGGAGGTCAACTAACCTTTGGAATCTCCATTTGTTATAACCTCCCAGTAAACTCTTTGCTTGACGCATTCTTGACGAATTTTGCCAGTTTAGATCCCTCATAGTGATCCTCTCTATCCTGAGCTCCTCTTTAGAGTGTTGGGAACCAAACCTAGGAAGGGCTCAAGGTCAACTGGAGTAGTGGCTGCCGCCTCTCTTGCGAGACAGTCAGCCGCCTCGTTGCCCTCTACTCCCTTGTGACCAGGTACCCACGCTAACTTGATGTTATTGTGTTTACCTAGGGAGTTGAGCTTCTCAATGCACTCCAGGACCAGCGACGATTTGACCTCATAGGATATAAGGGCCTTCAGTGCTGCCTGACTATCGCTTAGGATTAAGATTCTCTCGTTTTTATACCCTCTACCCATGATTGTATCCGCACATAGGTAGATAGCGTAAACTTCTGCTTGAATGATGCTCGGATATTTCCCCATAGGAACAGAAATCCTGGCCCTGGGTCCAACAATTCCAGCACCTATTCCTTCTGGGGTCTTCGATCCATCCGTGTACCATTGCAGAGTGCAACCCTGAAGTAATGTCTCGAAAGCGGAGACACTCTAGGTCACTTTACTGCTAAGCTCTATTTTGAATTTCTTCTCAAAACTATGTCATCTCTAGGTAACAGGGATAGTGGGAGCGAGGACCCTAGCCTCTCCATACTCCTAGAGGAAATGACTTTACCTTTACCAAATCCCTCTCTCGCAATGTTAAGCAGAGTTCTTTTGGCTGCATGCTCTATGGTTATATGAAGAGGCTCGAGTTCAAAGACTACTTCCACCGTCGTCGGACATGTTCGCATCGCTCCTGTTATACAAACATATGCCAGTCGTTGTAGCTTGGTGAGCGATTGCCTCACCGTGGCTAGAGTAGTTCTTGAAACCCAAGCTACCGCCCCATAGGTGATCATTGGCCGTACTATCATGATGTAAAGTCATCGTAGGATTCTGGGCGTACAACCCCAGGATTTTCCCGCCAGACGCTTACACACCATTAAAGCTTTCGTGGCCCTGGAGATGATCGCGTCCACATGTTTCTTCCATAGAAGTTTGGTGTCTAGGACTAATCCCAGATACTTCACTTCGCTTGCGACGCTAACCACGACCCCCTCCAAGGTTATGTTCCTCATGCTCGGAAGGGCTCTTTTCCTAGTAAAAGGAATGATGGCGGTTTTGGCAGGATTTATGATAAGCCCTAACTTATCGCACCATTCCTTAGTCAGTTTTAAGCCTCTTTGCTCTCAAACTTTCCCCTGGCCATTATTACTATATCATCCGCATAGCCTTGGCAGCGGATACCATTGTCAGAGAGAAGTTGAAGGAGTTCATCCACCACTAAGCTCCACAGAAGGGGTGATAAGACCCCTCCCTGCGGGCAACCCTTTGTTGTCTGAAGTTGTACCACGCTGTCCCCTACCTCGGTTTCAGCAATCCTTGTACGCAGGANGACCTCATAGGATATAAGGGCCTTCAGTGCTGCCTGACTATCGCTTAGGATTAAGATTCTCTCGTTTTTATACCCTCTACCCATGATTGTATCCGCACATAGGTAGATAGCGTAAACTTATGCTTGAAAGATGCTCGGATATATCCCCAAAGGAATAGAAATCCTGGCCCTGGGTCCAACAATTCCAGCACCTATTCCTTCTGGGGTCTTCGATCCATCCGTGTACCATTGCAGAGTGCAACCCTGAAGTAATGTCTCGAAAGCGGAGACACTCTAGGTCACTTTACTGCTAAGCTCTATTTTGAATTTCTTCTCAAAACTATGTCATCTCTAGGTAACAGGGATAGTGGGAGCGAGGACCCTAGCCTCTCCATACTCCTAGAGGAAATGACTTTACCTTTACCAAATCCCTCTCTCGCAATGTTAAGCAGAGTTCTTTTGGCTGCATGCTCTATGGTTATATGAAGAGGCTCGAGTTCAAAGACTACTTCCACCGTCGTCGGACATGTTCGCATCGCTCCTGTTATACAAACATATGCCAGTCGTTGTAGCTTGGTGAGCGATTGCCTCACCGTGGCTAGAGTAGTTCTTGAAACCCAAGCTACCGCCCCATAGGTGATCATTGGCCGTACTATCATGATGTAAAGTCATCGTAGGATTCTGGGCGTACAACCCCAGGATTTTCCCGCCAGACGCTTACACACCATTAAAGCTTTCGTGGCCCTGGAGATGATCGCGTCCACATGTTTCTTCCATAGAAGTTTGGTGTCTAGGACTAATCCCAGATACTTCACTTCGCTTGCGACGCTAACCACGACCCCCTCCAAGGTTATGTTCCTCATGCTCGGAAGGGCTCTTTTCCTAGTAAAAGGAATGATGGCGGTTTTGGCAGGATTTATGATAAGCCCTAACTTATCGCACCATTCCTTAGTCAGTTTTAAGCCTCTTTGCTCTCAAACTTTCCCCTGGCCATTATTACTATATCATCCGCATAGCCTTGGCAGCGGATACCATTGTCAGAGAGAAGTTGAAGGAGTTCATCCACCACTAAGCTCCACAGAAGGGGTGATAAGACCCCTCCCTGCGGGCAACCCTTTGTTGTCTGAAGTTGTACCACGCTGTCCCCTACCTCGGTTTCAGCAATCCTTGTACGCAGGACCGCATCCAGCCAATTGCAGATCGCTGGCTGCACGTTTCTCCTCTCCAGTGCCCTGCGCACTCCAGAGTGTGACGCGTTGTCAAACGTTCCCTCTATATCGAGAAAAAAATACAATAACTTTGAAAAATGTGCAAAATCGTAGTTCTATGGGCAAGTACTCGACACCTTTCCGATACTGAGTATATACCGATATCTTGTTTGATACAAGTACAAGTACTGATTTGAGTAATACCTTGATGGTATCGATTTATTCCTAATACCATGCCAAAAACTACTCCGGGAGTGGAGTGTGGGTGATGCTTAAAGGCACCGTATGATAGCCAAGCTGGGTTAGCATTGACCATAGCTGAAAATACCAGCGACTTATCACTTCACTAAGTTCAGCGAAGATATATTTGAGAATTGCATAAAAAATGCATACCCAATAAAGAACGAGCGAATTACTTTTAAACACAAGTGCGTGTGTTTGTTCGCCGCATTTGGTATTGGGCGGGAGTGCAATACAAGTTCGTGTGTGTGCTCGCTGTACTTGGTTTATGCGGGAAATGCAATATATATGCGTGTGGTTGTTCGCTGTTCTTTGTTTATGCGGGAAATGTATAAGTCGCTTAAACACATATATGTATATGTATTTTTAATGGACGGCAAGAAATGCTACATTTTTTTTATTTTGGGCCTTATTACTTGGAATTGTGGTACACAACATTTTTAAGAGGTGGCAACCGTGTCTGAAAGCTCAGTACCTGCAGTGTTGCCGCGAATCTTTTTAGTGGTAGCCAAATTCCTTTAAAAAAGGGCTAAAAAAGAGCTAAAAAAAGTCGTTGTGGCTAAAAATGGTAGCTACATTTTTTTTTACCTACATATACATATATAAGTATTAGTGTTGGGCAGTATCGATACCAAAAGTACTCATAACTCGATTCTCAAAAGGATCGAAAACACCCGATTTTTAAAAGTATCGATTTTGAGTACTCCAAGGAACTCAGTACTCACAAAAGAAGTCGACAATACTCAGTACTCAAAAAAAGGAGCTAGAAAGTACTCAGAACTTAAAAGAACTCGGAAGTACTCGGAAGTACTCAGTACACAAAAATACTCTGTTCCAATAATCGCTTTGATACATGTTAGCGATGTTTCGAATGTCATATTTTTCACATTCGCGAATGCGAATTTAAGTATACTTAAAGAACTCAGTACTCTGAAAAATACCCGATCCTTAAAAGTATCGATACGAAAGAACTCGATCCTCAAAAGTACTCGATACTTCCCAACACTAATAAGTATACACGCAAGCATTTTCAATAAGTACTGGTATAGAAAAACAATGAACTCAAACATTTAAACATTTTTTTTTTAATTCACAACTGCAATATCGTGAACTTAATCTTCCACAAACACTTAAACAATTTGACTCATATAGTGCAAGAAATTTCCGCTAAAAAACTTTTTACTTAGAAAATTGAGCATATTCACCACTCACGACACCGGCATGCTGGTACAATCATAAAATTTTCAAATAATTTGTGAAGGCCCACCGGGCAGCTGGTACAATCACACCACAAGAACATACACGGTCAATCGACTTGATGGGCCATTTAACAAACTAAGCATATTAAGGGCCGTTTGCTGAAGTAACCTTTAACTTTAAAGCTCACTTTATATTTAAAGGCTGCATTAAAATTTGTGGTTGTGTCTAAAGTAAATCATTTTATTGTCGGTTTTAAATTGATTAACAACCAAGAAACATACATACGTCAAAAACCGATAATAGAAATGCTTAACTTTAGACATAGCTTTATTTTTAATCCAACCTTTAAATATAAAGTGAGCTTTAAAGTTAGAGGTTACTTCAGAAAACGGCCCTAAGGGCCGTAAAATTATCTAATTTAAACTATAGTAAATCGTTAATAGATAAGTTAACAGCCCTAACCCTTTTACAGTATGTATGTATAAAAACGTAATTAACATACAATACATATATGCATATATATCAGTCTTTCTTAGTTTAAAAATTTATCTCTGACATAAATGAAAAAATTAGATCAAATTAAGCATATACAACTCTCTCATGCCAAGTATGAATAAATTGTCCAAAGGGCTAAAAAAAGGGGCTAGGGGCAATTTTAAATTTATGTGGCCAAAAAATTAACTAAATCTAACCACCAAAGGGCTAAAACGGCAACACTGGTTACCGGCCGTCTTCACGTGCCGGGAAATCACGCTTGCGTGACGACGCATGAGAGAGCCCGCACGTGTAGACCGCAAAAAGTACGAAGCATACTTTTTCTCGCATGCCGAGCAGTTTGCGAGATCCCGCATGCTTTCAACTATAATTTTTGTTGTTTGACAGGTATTTTCTCATTAAAGTTGGCCTGAAAAGCTCGAACCTTCGTCTTTGGTGTTATTTTTATTTAATTATTTGTTTAATTATTGACAGTCTTTAAGACATATAAAAAATCTTGTCAATTATATTATTAACTTATTTAATTGATTGCTCTTCTACTAATATTAACATTTTTCGTATTTTCTCTACTAATTTTTAATTATTTTCAAATACATAATAATAATAATAGATTGGCGCTTACACATATGTTAGTGTTTGGCCGAGCTTCTCCTTTTCAAATACATACTCTATACTTTTATACACATTAATTTATTGTACAATTAATTAATTAATTATACGTACATTATAGCCTCGGGTTGGATAGCTGGCGCGGCCTAGTCTCCAGTTTATCTTTATGTTCAGCAGGCGGAGTTTCCGCTCTGCGTCAATAAAGGCGTTTACCATGGTTGGAAAGGCCGAGTTTCCGATCCAAGTTCTTTTCATAACTATGTTGCTGCGTACTGCGGACGAGCTGTTGGGCATGGTCGGAAAGGCCGAGTTTCCGATCCAAGTTCTTTTCATAACTATGTTGCTGCGTACTGCGGACGAGCTGTTGGGCATGGTCGGAAAGGCCGAGTTTCCGATCCATGCTCGTAACGTCTCTCATATGTCTCTTGTTAGAATGGGGAGGCCCAATGGCAATCTTATATGTGGTTTTTGCAATGCTCGTATAATACACTTTTGAACTTTTGTAAGCTATTGCAGCTTCTCATATCTACGGGCAGTTCGTTAAACATTTTTAAACCTTTATAGTACAAATCTCTCTTTTGATTTTCCGTCTGACAAAATGGAAGTTTGAAGTTATCCCTGACTCTGGTTTCATAGGTGTGACTGCTGTACCTAAAGTTATCACTCAAGTATTTCGGAAGGGCTCCATTCTTTATATTATAAATAAACTTCATTGTATGGAAAAAGATTAGTTGTGTCACATTTAACCAGTTTAAATTGCTCAGCATTGATGAAATGCTGGTATCGTATCGGGCGTTAAGTATGTGAGGGCACATAGCTCTATTTTGCATTGTAGCCTCTCTATATACGTATCAGGTGTTATAAACAGGATAGTGGGGCAGTATATAAAATGTGGCTCAATAATTGATCTGTAAACCATAATTTTATATCTTCTACTTAGATGTTTATATGTCCTTTTCATAAATCCAATTTTTTTCGACGCTTTGTTGACGATATACTCAATGTTATCATGGAATTTTAATTTATTATCAATTAGAACACCAAGATATTTAATTGTAGTAACCTCTGTAATTTTCTCATCCCTAACATGTAAATCGTGTCGCCCTAATCTAGTTTTATTTGCTAAAGAAATTATCATATAATTGATCCTTTTTACGTTTAACATTAGCTTATTTTTGCATAACCAGACATATAGTGTGTCTAAGTCATTTTGCATTTTATGAGTTGCTGTGTCGAAATCGTCTTCACTTATAGTCAACAGTGCATCATCAGCAAACAGTCTTATCTTACAATACGTGATTGATAAAATATCGTTGATGTAGATGTTGAAAAGAATTGGTGCTACTACTGAACCCTGTGGAAGTCCAATATCTACCAGCAAATCCTTAGATAATACTTCTCCTATAACTGTGTGTTGCTTTCTATTAGTTAAGAAGCTCTCAAACCACTTCAGTTCTACCTCTTTAATACCAATTTGTTTCAACTTAAAAATCATTAGTTTTCGATCAATGGTTTCAAAAGCTCTTTTCAAGTCAATAAAAACTGCCTGTATTACTTTTTTATTTCTCATGTCTTCTTTCCATTGAGAAATAACCCAGTTAAGTGTCGTTTCTCACGAAACCCTGACTGCTCTTTAATTAATATATTTTTATCTTCAATATACTCNTGTATTACTTTTTTATTTCTCATGTCTTCTTTCCATTGAGAAATAACCCAGTTAAGTGTCGTTTCTCACGAAACCCTGACTGCTCTTTAATTAATATATTTTTATCTTCAATATACTCCATGAGCTGTTTTTTTACCACTGTTTCTAATATTTTCTCCAGATTTGGTAGAGTATTGATCGGTCGAAGTTCTTCAGCTTTAACTGTGTTTTTAATTTTTTTGACTGGAACCACTGTGGAAACTTTCCATTCATCATGTACGATACCATCTGTTGTACTTTTGTTTATCATAATTGAATAAAAATACCCGAAGTATATTAAAGAGTATCTTATTACTCCTTCAGATAATAATTTTTTCCCACCAATTTTATATTTAAATTTCTTGGTAATCCGCACTATGTCTTCAGTAGTTCCTTCGTTAAATTTAAATGTGCTATCAATGTTATAATAGATGTTATCACTATATTCTATATTCTCAACATTATTGCTTATTTCGAATATGCTTTCAACAAAGTAGGTATTTAAGACATCTGCTATTTTATTTTTATCTTCAATATATTGACCACCATGATGTCACTCTGAGAGGAATTTGATTTCCTATATTAATATTAAACATTATTGTTTTATGATCAGATATTTTGTGTCGATCAAGCCTTTTACATGCAATATTTTTCACATTTGAGTATAGGAGATCAATCCTTGTCTCAGATTCTTCTGCTATTCGGGTATTGAAATCTACAAGTTGGTGCATGGAAATGGAATTAAAAAATTCATTCAATTTCACACTGTGTGTCGATACTTTGTTCATATTGATATTAAAGTCGCCAATAATTACATTGTTAGACGTTGTATTCACATTACTATTGAATCAAGATAGTTGATAAACTCACTATCACTAGTACTTGGGGAGTGGTATATAACTCCAATTTGCCATTTAACCTCCAGATTTTTTAATTGCACAATAATACACCATATATTTGTATCCATCGATTTTTTATATTTTACATGGGCGTCGCCAGGATCGAGGGGCTGACATATAAAAAAATTCCTCGAAAATTGTATTTCAAAATTTTATTGTAGTTGATTGATTAATCCTTATTAATGCATATGTGTAAACTAAATGGTTCCATTTGAAAAGGCAATCTTAACTAATAGCCGAATATAAATACATTTATTTAGTAAGAGAGGAATAATATCAGGAAATCGACACCTGAGTGGAAGATCGACCTATCTCGGCAGCCAGTGCGAAAACGCCCTATTCAGAAAACTTTTCAATAACGCCTTATCTCAGAATTCGGTTGTCAGCGCATTTTCAATACATTTTCATTTGAGATATGGCGTTTTTATACCGAATTCAGAAATAGGGCCTTCTTAAATCAAATTCTGGGTGTTTTTCAATAAAATTCTGAAATAGGGCATTCTTCAATCAAATTCTGAAGTAGGGCGTTTTTGAAAAGTTTTCTGATATAGGGCGTTTCCGAACTGCCTACCGAGATAGGTCGATCTTCCACTCAGGTGAAAAGGAAAGATATTTAGGACAGGTGAATAAAAAATTAATAAATGTGAAGTAAATACATATCGGCACCCTTATGCCAGAGGCATGAATGTGGAAATTTACCAATATTGAGTTATTGGGTTCACTTGATTAACCTTTGGATGTTCTATTTTATACCAAATGCCAGTATACCATGCGTACATGGAAACCACATATTTCACAATGTCA
This sequence comes from Rhagoletis zephyria, assembly GCF_001687245.7. Taxonomy (NCBI): domain Eukaryota; kingdom Metazoa; phylum Arthropoda; class Insecta; order Diptera; family Tephritidae; genus Rhagoletis; species Rhagoletis zephyria. The sequence goes on from NW_016159600.1 coordinate 46,355, forward strand.
CTTACATGAATGCAGAGTTAAGTCTCGTGAAAAAATTCAAACTTGATTTCACAAAATTTAAATTTTTACACATTCATGTTTCTGGCATGCGGGGAACGATATGTACTTGCCGATTTGTTTTACAAAAATTATTTAAAAAGCAGACGTCTCGGTTGCTCAGCAAATCGGCAAATCATTTCTGCAAGTATTTCACATTGATTCTCTAAAACAAAGTTTCGATGTATGCTTAAGATGCAAAAACTTAAAGGTAAATTTTATAAGAAATTAGACTGACAATTTATTAAAACTAGTAGTAACTCCTGAAATGTAGGTGAATGCAGTAAAGATATACTTACTCAAATTAAGAAATTAAATTTAAGCGTATAATAAAAGGTGCTATTCGTAAATATACTTCAGTATTTAGTTGAAGATTTATTTAAAGAACTTCGTGAAAGACAACAATTAATCTTGTACTGCTAGAGGCTTGATAACCCAGAAAATTGGCGCCGTTTATTGTGAAAGGCATTTAGTATCAAACTTTTAATCGAAAGCTTTCTTAACCCTTTCAGTATAAAATTTCAACCACTGATTCTAAAAATTGTAAAATATTATACCGGCTAATTTTGTATCACTCATTTCAAATATCACACCAACAAGTATGTAGATATCCTGGGTGTTTAAAAAAGAAAGTGATGTCAGCTATTTTTATTTTTTGCTTTCATGAAATATATTCCAAAACTTTGAATAAAACTGTACCACAAAAACAAAAAAATATCAGAACACACGAAAGAATCTATATACTCACGAAACTATGGGCCAAATATAGTAAAACTGCGTTTTTAGTTTTTCACTCTGACGTCAGGATGTTTTTTTCAAAGGACTTTGAAATTTTAAAAATATGATTAATTCAAAAAATTATTTAAAAAAATCAGTGCAATGTAGAATAACAATATGAAACAGAAAATTCTGTTGAATTTAAAAACAATAAAATTTTTGCTGAGTGTAAACTTTTTTGGTTAACAAGGACGAATAGGTATTGAAAATACGCTTTTAATACATTTTATCTTTTCAAGTCAATAAAGTCTGCAGGACGAAATTCGATGATGTGGTCGTATGTACATATATTAGTCCTCAAACAATAATTTTTTCAAAAATAAATATTGCAAATTTTCAAGGATTTCTAAGGACAAAATTTTTAAAGGACATTTTCTGTACCCATTCGTCCTTATGCATCAAAAAATGTATTCTGTTATAATTCTACAGAATTTTTTCTTATATTTGATACCCTTATCTTTATACTACATTGCACTGAATTTTTTAAAAAGGTTTTGAAATATCCATATTTTTTAATTCCAAAGCCCTTTAAAAAAAATCCTGACATCAGAGAGAACAACTGAGTGCGTGACTCAAACAAATGACCACGGGTTGATTTTTTTTTTTTAATATTCGTAATGTTTTTCGAGCTATTTTTTTTTATTATGTTTATATAAAAAATACTGTTCAAGCTTTAACCACATAAATCACAGCTACAAACTTTATACAAAATTTAGGAAAATTCCACAAATTTTCATCAAAATTTCAACTTTTTATTCTGTTTCTTTAGAAAACATTTAGGTATGCAATTTTAGTCTAATGAAGTGCAAGTTTCAAATGACTAGAAAATCCCGTTGATTTCTGAGAATATTTTTTTGGTGACGGATTGTCGCACTTTTTCCATATAAGCATGAATTTCTTATGAAACAAAATGCGAGAGACCGTTAGCAACAAAATTTAAAAAAATCAACGCCATTTTTTGTAGATTACACTTGTAGTCTCAAGTAGTCTCAAAAAACAATTATCAAAAATCAGCGCGATTTTTTATCTGGATGAAACATGCACTTCATTAGACTAAACTTGTATGGGCTAGAAAACTGCATACCCAAAAATGTTGTAAAGATTCAGATTAAAAAGTTGAAGTTTTGTTGAATTTTCCTAACTTTTGTATAAACTTTGAAACTGTGATTTATATGCTTTTTACTACCGGGCAAAGAATTTTGCTTTCTGCTGCCATTTCTTAGTATTGTATTCTACATACTCGAGCCTCCCCCTGCCCCTAGGCAACGACGCCCATGATATTTTACCCTAAATTCTAGCGAGTTATTAATGTACATAACTACACCTCCGGTGTGCCTACTATGTGAATCACATCTAATTGCTGTAAACGATGTTATACCTATTTCAGCATCCCTACTTTGATCTGCTATGCTAGTTTCGGAACAAAGTACAAGAGCTGGGTCAAATAACTCCACTAGTCTGTAGATTTCAAGTTTACTGTGTATTAAGCTATTAACGTTTAAATATATTACTTCTAAATCTTGCTAGATTTGGTTGCTAGTAACCCACACGCTGTTTTTGTATTTTCAGTTTTCTTTGGTAGACAGGGCATTCCCTGCTGAAAATGCTATGACCTGTATCGAGCTTAAAACCAAGATCTTTATTTGCGTCCGTACAATTTCCACAGACAGGATTTGTTACCCGTGTACTACACTCATCAGATTTATGTTCGCCCAAACATAGACCACATCTTAACTTTTTAGTGCATGTATTTGCGTTGTGATTGTACCCCAAGCATTTGAAACATCTTTTAACATTTAGCCCATCATATACCACTGATCCCACCCTATGCTAATCTTCTTCCGTTTTAGCACTTCCAAGCACTTTCTCATGTTCGATTTCGATGATTGCGCTAAAGGTGTACACCGAGCTATTATTTTTTCTTTGTTTAAAAACTTTCACACATTTTATAAAAGCAATTATTTCAACATCATTGTATTCTTCGCTCATATTGGTGACTCTAATTTTTGGGTTAATAGCTTTAGATTCTCTGATTTCGTAAACTTGAGAATCTAATCTATTTTGTAGGGTTATTTTAATTTTTTCCTTTTCTGAATTGTCGTCTGCCCTAATAACAACTGACCCGTTGGATTTATCTATCACCCTATTAATTTTCATGCCAGTGGCATCTATCTTGTTTAGGTCTTTTTTTAACAAATGAAAAAGTATGCGGTCGAATGCCCAGTCAACAAAACTCTATTTCGCTTGCGAGATAAAAAAGCAGAACGTAAGCAAGATTTTCAAGCATGAAGACAGCCGGTTAGTCTGGACTTATGGGCTGTTTTTGCTTACGCGCAAAAGCACATTTAGCGCATTTAGCTCTAAATGCTGCTCTAAATGTACATTTGTTCATACAAAATTCGTCACCTAAATGCAATTCATGCACACTTGCATGATTACGTCGGTGCGAATTTTTCGAACATTCAGTGTTCCTCTCTTTTGACGCGTTTGAAACACGGCTTGCAGCGTTTTGAAGACGTCAAAGAAGAGGAAAAAAAGTGGCATACCAATAAATGCAAGGAAAAAATGTGTGATGTACAAAAACTAATAGAAAACGTTCCTAACAGTCCTATTTTATTTGAAATGGACACGACGAGTATAAAAGAATGCGGAGTTATACATCGGAATTCGACGCGAATATGTGCGCTTCGCTTAAATGTACATTTGGTAAATGCAATAGCATGAACGCTCTTCGAAAATATATGTTCGAAAGTGCTAAATGTTGCATTTTAAATGCAGCAAAAACGCTGCATTAACTTAATTTAACTTATACCATGTTCTGACCGACATCGAAAACATGTTCTCGTTGCTAATACCATGTTCGGACCGAACACGAAAACACTTTAAAAACGAGTTTTGGGATTGTGGGCTGAAAGTTGTTCGCACCGGCTGTTAGTTAGTTAGTTTCGTTGACATTTCTTTCATCCTTTGCTTACAGTTTTGCTACGAAAAAAAACAAAATCAAAATCTTTCATTTTCTTATCATTAGCAAACTTTTTCTTTTGTTCATATTTTAATTTGGCCAGCCAATTGACAATAAATCCCAACTAGCGTATTAACAATGATTAAATATGAATTTTACTTCGATAAATATATCTAAAATACTAGTGAATACACCGATTGGAATGAGTGGAACGTGAGTTTTCAAGTAATTTTCAGCGAAAACTGGTTTTCATTTGACCGATTTTACATGGGCGAAAACACGAGTTTTAGGTCGAACACCAGTTATAGTAACGAAAACATGTTTTCGATGTCGGTCCGAACATGGTATAAAACTGGTTTTCGACCTAAAACTTATGTAAAATCTGTCAAACGAAAACCAGTTTTCGCTGAAAACTACTTGCAAACTCACGTTCCACTCAAGAACGATGGAATACAAGATTGCGCCGTCCTGGTGGCGACGCCATTTGTGTACCACAAGCCGAATTGGATGTTAAAAGAGAATATGAGCTTTTAATTTTGCTAAATTGTAAAAATATATAATTTGCAATTAGAATTAATTAGGAAAATGTGAAAAATGTGATTAGTGAATTTCAGTGAATTTGCACCTCGGAGCTTCCGCATTAATTTTAACATTCGCATTCGCAATAATCAATGCGGATCTTTTGCGAATGCGAATATTGAAGGGACCGAAAATAACAGTTAAACTTGGCCAAATATTTTTTATTCCCAATTAAAAGCCTTTTCCGGATAAGTAATAAACAAACCGCTTATCCAAATTAAACAAGTTTGGTACCAAATGAAGGAAATGTCTAAACGAGCAAAGCCACCCATTGAAAAATATTTCAATCAAAAATGTTAATTAATTACCATAAATCAAAACTTGGGTCTGGTATATGAATTTCTTTAGTATTAAATGATAAGAAAATACAAATAGAGGTGGTAACCTTCTTTCGTTATTTCTGTGCTTAAAAGCTATTTCAGTCGCAGAAGAAAAGATTAAAAATTAATTTCAAATCAAAATCGAAAAACGATGTTAACGTTACAGGTTCTCCAAATTCAGAAACAACCAAAAGAATAAGATTGAAGAATTCTTTGGAAATCAACAGTGTTTAAACAACGATCTTGCCATGATACAAGATTGTGAATATAGAAGTCAGGAGGATATATCCGACATTTGCATCCCGATGCAATTCTCAAAAAAGAAATATTGCACCGCAATAAAAAATAAAAAAAGGAAATCTAACTGAAAGACCTCTCAACTGGTGCAGCGTCAATCGAAAAGAATTTACAATTTTGTCAAGTTTCAAGTTTTTCAAGTTGGTCGCCTCGAGCGAGTTATTTAGTGGCGCAGGTTTGATTTACGACCCTTTAAAAACTTTTTATTGAATACTATGTTCCAAGTTTTAAATTCAAATACTAAAAAAAACATTATTAAAAATACCTAACCTTTCCATTTTTATTTAACTAAATCACCTAATTTACTCACCTAGATTATTTCTTTACAAGTAAAAAAGTCCAAGTTCCCGGCTCAAGTATTCAATATAGTTTTTTCACCTTTCCGAAGACTACCGCTACATGGTAAGCAGTGGTGGTTTTACGTCTATTTCAAACATCTTCGATAGAACGTTCAGTTAGATATAATGAGATAAACTTATGTAGATATATGTGGGCGGCACCACGCTCATTTTCCAAAATTCCATAATACTTAATGTTACTTCTTTTCAAGGTATTGTTGTTAGTATCAATTTTGGGTAAAATTAGCTTTCTTAAATTTCGAAATGTCAAAGTTTCAAACATTTCCGAAATTTACCGTAATAAAAATTTGGGCGTAATTTTATCAGAATTCAAAACTTTCAACGTTTTGCCTTTATGTGGCAACCACAATAATCATACCGAGTTTGGTACACATTGATATCGCGGTTTTCGAGATACGCATATGTGGTTATAAGTGGGCGGGGTCACGCCCATTTTCCAACCTTTTATTATAAGCCTATTTTTTGCTAAGGAATTATTGCAAAAATTAATTTTGAATAAATTAGCTTCAGTATTTACTGATTTATAGAAGCTTTCGTATTTCTCTAAATTACCGTTATATGGGATGTGGGCATGGTTATTATCCGATTTTCTAAATTTTAAGCCGTTTGGTGTGTTTTGTGAAGGCCTACAACTGTGCCAAGTTTGGGAGAAATTGGTGGAGCGGTTCCCCAGATATACACATGTAATCATAAGTGAGCGTGGCCCATTTTCGAAAAATTTATAATATTCTTATTTTTCACCTAAAAATGATTCTAAATATTAATTTTGAGTGAATAAGCTTCGGTAGTTACTAAAATATCGCAGTTTTCGCATTTCTCAAAACTACTGTTATATGGGAGGTTGGCGTGGTTATCGTCCGATTTTGCCCATTTTCAATACCATACGTCCATCGCTCAAAATAAGTACACATACCAAGTTTCGTTAAGATATCTCAATTTGTACTCGAGTTATGGTGTGCGCAGACGGACGGACGCACGGATGTCTAAAATTCCACATTCGCAACATCTCTGGTACAAAGGCAGATCATAAATGCATTTTTGAAAAGTTGTAAATAACGTAAGTGTTTGGTATAATTTTTTAGGGAATAAAGCGTGCTTTAATGATGTTATGATTTTTTGTGTGTTTATTTAATGAAACAAAGTAAAAATTGCTTAAGAAGTTGACATATTCAAATTGTTGAAATTTTTACTCGCAACGCAGTAATTTTCAGATCCGCAGTTTAGGAATTTTTTCCTACCAAGCGCCTATTAAGAATTTAGCAATAGCTTCTGTAATAAAAAAACATTTTTTTTTTCGTTTTTTTAATTTCGATGAAGGATTCGAAGGTTTTCTCCGCTTGGCTATGTTTTGAATTTGAATTCATTAAAAGCACGAAAAATCCACCTACTTCACGGAAAAAAAGTTTCGGCAAGTTTGCGCCATTTGAAGTTATGATGTTTTAGAAGACACTACGTAAGATCCTTACGGTAAGAATACGGGATTTCAGCCGCTATTAGTATCACTGGACTTTTAACGCTATAAACAATAAATCTTAAAACCTAACAAAAAAATTCATTTATTCGAAATCTCGACAACCGCACCTTTTTTCATTTGTGAGATTCTAATAATTTTTAGAAAAAAAATACCTTACTTCATGCATACGGAATTACCAAGAAATACGATTTTTATTAGATTTCCAATATTTTACAATCAAATGGGAGAAAATAAAGATAAAAAAGTTAGTTGCCTACTTTTAAGGATATACTTGATCGCACAATATAAGTATGTACGATTACCTGTTAGGCCCTCCAACTGCGCAAAATTAGTATTGATACCTGCAATTCACACCGAACTTTTGGGGAATACGCAGTAAACTGCCCGTATCAGCATGCAGATGTTTCTTAACAATTGTGAATTGCTGGTACCAATACTAATTTTCTACAGTTCCAGTAAGGTAAGGAATACATCTAGAATAGGGGCGTTCGTTTCCGAGAAAAAATATGTCCAATTACCTGCTAAGTACTGGAACTGGAAAATTAGTATTGGTACCTGAATTTCACAATGGTTAAAAAACATATGCATGCTGATACGGGCAGTTTACTGCGCATTCCCCAAAAGTTCGTAACTACATATTTAGAATAAAGAAGCTTGTTTTCGAGAAGCAATAAATTTGAAGCAATGAGTTCTTTTAATTTTCCAAAACGTCCACTATTGCTTTTTTATATAGCTTTCAATGGTATATCTAGTTATTTCCTGAAATTAAAACAATAAAAATTTAAGATATTTGATTTTTATTTCATTGCAGAACTTACTTTCACGTTAGAAGTAATTTCAACGTTAAATGTACATACATACATACATACATACATGTATATATATACTTTCACGAATTTCCAATTTAAAAAGTTTTACGGCCTTATTCATAAAAAATAAAATATATAATTTTGCGGCTTATAATAATGTGTAATAATCAGGGCGCATAGATAAGCACTGAAACATTGGTAAATTTGCTCGCAAAACTACAAAATTTATGTAGTTTAATGTTTTGCTTTTACCCAGTTTATTTCAAGTTTGGAAGAATTACTATGGACAATCAAGTGTTGCTTGTTATTCTCAAATAATAGAGATCTGCGCTGGCAGTTTTAATGTTTTTAAATATTCGTTATTCTCCATCTGAGATAAATTGTATTTAATCTCTTCAATAACACCATTTCCTCCCCGTAGAGACAAACCATTGGTTTTAAATTTTTGTATCCAAGCAGAAATTCAATTGAAATAACGGGATAATAAAAACCAAATCTGTTTTTATGTTATTATTTGTGAACATTTCTTTAGTTCGACGAATAAAGAAGCCGAAGAAATGGTCAAGAAAAATTTATTGAGCCAAATTTTCAAAAGCAGTAAAGAGTTCTTAAGAAACTTGCTACGCTTTCTAATATGGTTTGCTAAAGTTTTTGACGTGTATACATCTTTGGTTTCGGTAGGGGTAAAATTTGCGAAGCTGTAACGCATAGCCCAGCAGAAAATTTCGAAGGGCTTGGCATGTGTATTTCAGCATAAAATTTTAATTTCATTAGAACCACCCTGTGTTTACTTGCTATTGTAAATGGTTGCATACATTTAGGCATATGAATAGTAACAGGAAATGCGGTGCGATTGTTTATTACTTCCGATTATGCAAACTCCGCGCATGCATAAATTTGTATGTACATACATATATATGTATGAACTCATTTGGTGCAACTGGTTTTGATATTCGTAGATGGTTTTAGGCATAGGTTTGGTAGTCTATTTTGATAAAATAGCAAGGCGAAAATTAAAAAAAATACTGAAATAATTTTAACTGGGACCGTTGATAACTGATCAACATACATGCATATATGTATGTATAATGTACATATGTATGGATGATATAATAGCTCTGATCCAATACTTTTCGTGTTAAATCCTGGAAAAAGTCAAACAGCAAAATCACTCTCTGAAGTGAGAATAAAAAGTGAGTAACAGCAACACGTACGGAACAAAAAAAGCATCGGGTAAAATCTTGCAACTTCAATCTCTACACAACTCTCCAAAAATCGCTCTCATTTACATGAACCACAGATTAAATTCCGAAAAGAAAAACCAAATTTAGGAATATAAACAAATAGAAATGCTCAAACTATAAGCTCAAGAACTGTAATTAATGCGGTGGTTTCAAGATATTTCAACGCCCTTGAGTCACAAGTATATACAAGTATCATATTTTATCAATCATACCGATAATTTCTGTACTAAAAGAATTAAAAATGAAAATGAATAAAAACAAATTAAAACAACAAAATAAAAAAAATTAAGTGAAATTAATGTTTAATTTCTAACCTAACCTACATGTGTATGTATGTAACTGAATCGCCTAAGAATAGCTTTACATATAAAAAGGTTATCCACATTTTCGAGCTTAACTCCCTAATATGTAATTAGATTAGATTAGCCATACAAAATTATAATTATAAAATTATCCCAGATTAAACTGATAACTTTTTGGTGTCCAACCTAGTTTTGTCGATTATACTTGCGAAGAAGAGGAGGAATGTCATATGTAAAAGTCAACAAAAATTGACGCTAGTAAGGAAAAGAGGTTTGTAAATGTATTTTTAATAAAATATTCAGTTAAAATATATTTAAATAGCATAATATAGCAGAGAAGAAGTTAAACTTTTCCTCGAGTTGTGTGAATAACAAGCAAACCAATTTGACAGCTAACGAGCTTTGATTGCGATAAATTTATATGTAAACGTACTTTTATGCTTTGCCTTTCGCATATGTTTACACATCAAATTTCATGAGTACTTAGTACTCACGCCTTTTTTTTTTGTGAAGAATACAAGGCATCCTTGTTTTCAACAGAAATGTCCATTATTTCCATAAAAAGTGAGACAGCAGGCTGTAAACTATCACATGTCAAAACTCCTTGGGCACTACAATTCACACACACAAAAAAATATCAATTTATTTCTTGACCGTTTTCTTAAAAGGTCTGTCCTTAGCATTATACGTTGAAATAAGCAAAATAAGCATGATCGTTAAAATTAAGCTTGGAAACCCTGAATAAGCAAAATAAGCAATTCCAACCAAAGCTCAACCTTTACATCAACAGCAGAAAAATTATACGTACGTCAACAGCAGCAACCCTGGGAATGCACATACATTTTCATGAACCAAAAATACAAGATCACGTAAGAACGCGACGTTGTATTTGTAACTGGTTTTGAGAAAAGTTTGCGAAAGCGGGTTCGTCAGCACCACTTTTCCTTAAGTAAAGAAGAGTTAATTCAACAGGACAACACATTCTACAGCATTTTAATGCATCATTTTACCTAAATTATGCGTTTAAAGTGGCTGACAATAATTTAGGCAAATTTTGATTTTCGTTGTTTTCTTTGCTTTGTTTACTTTTCGCTCGTTTTCCAGTGAAACAAGATGGCGTAGAACCCGCTGAAACAATCGACTTTTTTCACTCTCTTGTTCTTACGTGATCTTGTGTCTTTCGTTCATGATACATTTTGTATGGGAAATAGCACAGTGTTGTTACATAAATGTGAATATTTAACACACTTATATTAATCTGGCCAAGACTTTATTGTTATTATCTAAAAAATATGTTTATTTTAAGTATGTAAAAAATATTTCAGAAATATGTTATTTTACTGTATAAATAATGGCCCGTAGTCATAGTCAAAATAAAGTCGACTTTAAAGTTAGTTGCAACTAACTTTAAAGTCGACTTTATTTTGGCTATGACTACGGGCCAATGTGGTTCTCGGATCACACTTTATGATCGTAAATTTTGAATGTATGTGCGAAAAGGATTGTTTAGCTACAAAGCTGGTATTATTATGTGACAAAAGGGTTTTCCAAGTAGACGCAAATAATTCTTGTGATGTTTCTTGTTACATCATGTAGTTCAACGCTTGCACAAACCTGAAGAACCCGTAAGAAAAAAGTATTATGATCTGATATTTACTTGAATTTATGTAGTGCGAAATGTGAGACTAAAGCGATATGGGTTTTTATTGCCAAGTGTTTTCCAACGAAACAAAATTTACGAAAGTAAAAATGGAAGCAGGCGAATGACTCACTCCACAACAGCTTGGTGCACTGGATCGGGAGGAATAGCTTGAATACATTCGACACAGGTTAGAAGATTTAGGCGACGAACGATAACGTATATGATGTAACTCCAGATGACTCCGATCCAGTTACCAGAATACGACTCGGAAGATGAAAGCGGAGATGAAAAAAGGACGCGATACCACGTGAAACCGGGCAAACTATTCTGACAAAGTTGGAAGTGCTTGGTCTGCTTTACCACCACAAACTGCCAGTTTCGAACCCACAACATGCTCAGGTCTGCAAACAATGGACCAGATTGTGCCGAAGAAAAATAAATCAGTTGTGATCCTTTCAGGAATGCATTACAAAACCTAAGTAAGAGGTCTTAAGAAAAAGTCACTTCTGATATTAGATCACAACAAAACCAAAGGGGAGTTTATAATAACATGGTTAAATGCTTAGCAGAATATTCAATCAAGCGGTGAACGAATGTATGTCCTTTACCATTATTTTGTAATATTCTGGATGTGGCTGCCTTTGCTACGTATATACACAATTTACGTGGAGACAACCCCCACCAGAAGGCTTCTACAAACCAACGTATGATGTTCCTTCTTTAACTTAGTGAGCACCTGGCGAGACCTGAATTAGAAGTCTGAGCTACTAGTAGTCGAATAAGCAGAATATTCTCTACGCGCAACGCCATTGAAGCAATAAACGGAGATCCTTTGAGGATAATGGATGTTGCACTAGGAGGCGATGAAGGACGTGACGGTACGGGTAGAATAAAAACAAAGGTTAATTTTTATATATATGCTCCAAACGACGCCCAACGAAAAAGCCTACAAAAAAGTCGTTTGTGCAAAACATTCTACTAATTTGCCGCAATGCAATACATATAACTAAAAAGTTGATAATTTGCAATTTATTCGTATTTTTTTTGCTGTATTATAATATTATATTATCATTATATTCTTGTACGATATTAAGAATTTGATTCAAAATAAAGTTTACATACACATACCCGGGTATGCAGCTGTTGATGTAAGGGGTAAAAGTCGAAAAATGGTCAGATCTCTGGTCCAGGGGGTCCAGTGCCACTCAGACTTGGGAATATAGTGTACTTTTGTTGAGGATACCATGAAATTGCAAGTTAATCCGATGTATAGTTTCCAAGATATAGCAATTTGAAAACGCAAAACATACCCGGGTATGTTGCTGTTGACAGAAAGGTTAAACATAACTGTTTAAGCGACTTCTGCATTTCCCGCATAAACAAAGAACTGCGAACACCCACACGCATTTATAATGCGTTCAAATTGCCTTCGTTTAACTAGTTAAATGAGAAACAGCTGTTACTTAAACCAAAGCGTTCAGACTGCAGCTTTCGAGTTTAAATTTGACAACCGCCTGTTCACATAAACGTAAACAAAAATAAAAAAATGGTCGGACGTCGAAATATAATTATAATTTTTCAAATTCTGGATATTTTGGCGGGTTTTATTAAAATAGTTGATATTTTATATTCGGAAGCGATAAAGAAACGTATGCGAGAGCGAAAACAGTGCCTTCAAGTTATATAAAGTGCCAGACAGCAGCAAATTGTTTTGTTGGCTAGTTGTACAAACAGCAGGATTTGGAAACATGTAAATGGATATTTAAATCTGTAATTACAAATACATACACATAAAAAATCTTACAGGAGAGAGCCGGGAACTTTAGGGAAATTGCGCGCCGATGAACAATTTTTTAAAGAAAATTTCCGCGTTGACAGGAAAAGTTTTGCCATCTTGTGCAGAAAGCTTTGTACTCTGGAGAAATCGGACTCTAACTGCAGAGAATGTATCCCATTGGAGAAAAGAATTGCTGTTGCGCTATATGCTCTTGGATCATCGTCTGAATACAGATCTATTGGCAATCTTTTTGGCGTCGGAAAATCCTCCTGCATCAGACGCTGTGGACTACCACAACTACAAGTCCTGGTACTCCACCATTTTACTAGCTCTTGTTGACTATAGGTATTTGTTTAAATACACACCTAAGTATTTTGCTACGTCCCAGCAAACATTTTGAGTCATAAATGAGTCCTATCTCGGAGCCTTTACGCTCATAATGAGCTCATTTCAGAGTCCGATATGAGGTCGATGGCTGAGTGGAAGATCGACCTACCTCGGCAGCCAGTTCAAAAACGCCCTATCTCAGAAAACTTTTCAAGAACGCCCTACTTCAGAATTTGATTGAAAAACGCCTGATTTCAGAATTTTATTGAAAAACATCCTATCTCAGAATTTGGTTGAATAACGCCCTATCTCAGAACTCGATTCAAAAACGCCCTATCTGAAACGAAAATATCTTGAAAATAAGCTGAGATAGAGCATTTTTAAATAGGCAGCTGAGATATGGCGTTCTTCAACTAAATTCCGAGATAGGGTGTTTTTTAATAGAATTCTGAAGTAGGGCGTTCTTGGAAAGTTTTCTGAGATAGAGCGTTATTCAAAAAATTTTCTGAGATAGGGCGTTCTTCAACTAAATTCCGAGATAGGGTGTTTTTTAATAGAATTCTGAAGTAGGGCGTTCTTGGAAAGTTTTCTGAGATAGAGCGTTATTCAAAAAATTTTCTGAGATAGGGCGTTTTCGAACTGGCTGCCGAGATAGGTCGATCTTCCACTCAGCCATCGAATCATTTCAGACTCTTTTTGAGGCTCTTATCGGCCTCATAAATTACTACATTCGGACTCTTATTTTAGGTTGTTCTTGGAGTCTTATTGAACGCAGTAGATTTGCAAAGACATTCAGCAAATTACATACGTACATACTTACGTGCATATACACATTCCTCAGAATATGTTAAACTTTCTTTTGTACTTGCACCCATATTTAAAGGTATCGCTTTTTGTATATAAACATTGGATGTCCCGGACGGTGCAACGACTCATTTTTGTATGAAGTCACTGCTAAAGACTCAATTTCATAATTGCGGTCTGCTTGATGAAATGGCGTGTTCGATGGGAGCAACAAGATTGCCCGTTGTAATTATCGGAGACTCAGCATTTCGCCTTTCAAATAGGTGGTTTATCACTTATTGTCCGTTATTTTAAACTTAAGAATTTAGTTTTGTAGACTCATGAAACCTTTTCCATTTTCCTTGAAAACAATGAGGAAATAAAGAACTTCAACTACGCATTATCTACAAGTAGAAGAGTAGTTGAGAATGCATTTGGACAATTAAAAGCTAGATTTCGAAGGATAGGAAAAGGTATCGACAACCATATTGAAAATGTAAACGCCATCGTGAAAGCTTGTTGCGTATTACACAACTTCTGCAACGAGAACAACGATATCATTTCTAAAAAATGGGTTATAGTGCAAGAAAATGCTGAAACACGCGGAAACTCAATGGTTGAAGTACTAAGGAATGAAGACACTAACGCAGAAACAATACGAAGGGCTATAGCTTCATTTTTAAGTAAGCTCAAATTGAATATTTTTGATTTGTTTCTAAAAAATATTTCTCAAATACTCGTAATTCAATTAAATTTTTTTTATTGAAAATATGAGAAGAAAACAGTGAATATTTTAATCTAAAAAACATCTTTTAATATACATACATATTTTATTTTAACATCTGATAACATCTGATTAACATCTGATAATTTTAACAGTGTGATAAATTTAAAAGTAATTTGGTGAAACTGGGCATTATTGTTGAATAGTAGGGCTGTTAATTGTTAATTAGAAACACATGAATAGTAATACCAAATTTTTGATTTTGATCTGCCCCTTTAGTTTTTGCGCTTGTTTTGAGTTACATGTTGCGCATTTATTTCGAAACCACTTTATAATCATAATAAAAAAAATATAAATAGGTATACATATATGTATGTGTATATAGTACATACGTACACTTGTGATCAGCTGATCATCAACATTTTGATCAATTTTGGCTAGTTTTCTTGTTTATTTAATATTTATTATTTTTGCATAAAAAAAATATTTTCGACAATTTTTTTTGTATGGAAAAAAATTTGTAATGCATTCAGAAAAAAAATATTAAAAATCAACGCGATTATTTAGCTATTTAAAACTTGCACATTATTACCCTGAAATTTAATGGGCTATTAAACTGCATACTGAAAAATTTTTTTCAAAATCTGAATAAAAAGTTTAAAATTTAGCTGAAAATTTGCAGATTTTTTATAATTTTTGCACAAAGTTTGAAAAGTAGATTTATATGGTGTTTGTTATATAATGAGCTAGACTTATATGGAAAAATAATAAATATTAAATAAACAAAAGAAAAATAGCCAACATTTATCACAAGTGTATGCTCATATGTATGTATATAGTTCATATACATATGGAAGTGTGTATGTACATATGTTTGTATATATATCTACAAAGAATTATGTAGTTATATATAAGTTTATACTCATGTATATATCTTATACATATGTTATTTAAATCCATTATGTTTTGCATTTAGTTAAGCTTTCATGTTTCTTTTATATTACTATGCATATACATATGTACATATACTATTACAACATATTTATATACAGAATCGGTCATATCTTTCGCACCTCATTTCAAAGTGCTATTGTTTATCACTTATGTTTATTTATTTATTTTTAAAAATTTATAATTAAAAACACCAAAACAAAACAAAGCAAATTCCATATAAACAAATTTTCATCCAATTTCAACGTTTTTTTTAGTATACAATTTTAGTGTAATTGTGCAATGGGATGCTATTAATATGACTGATACCGTTCGTATAAAACTGTTATACATTTTTAAAGCTTAAATATGCATTCTGAAGTAAGATTTTACATTCTATCTAAAAAGTTAATGAAAGCAGTTTTTATGTCTTTAAATTCCGTTAAGTATTCTTTTACTATCTTATTTTTTTCCTTCACTAACGCGATCAGTTCTTGGTCTGCGTTTAACATTTTGTCCTGCTGTTCTTTATATCCACTTCTAGTTTTTCAAATTTCTTTAAAACTTTATATTGAAAATTGTTTTTACTTGCTTTAGGTTCACCGTCGCAACGAATCTGCGATGATGCAGAGCTCGTCGATCTTTCGATGCATGGCGAAGATGAAGTACTCCCGGGAGGATCGGAGCCTGGCGAAGGAGGTGCACTCATTGAAATTTCAATGCATTCCGAGAATGCAACGGCTGACGGGGACTGGGCGCGCGATGTGCAATCATTTAATTGTGCTGCGGATTATAGTGCATAAATAAAGTGTAAAAAATTTAACATTAAGAGTTTTACTTCAAGAAATACTTTCTTCGATGCACATATGAATGTTGTGCACCTTGTACTGGCCAAGTACTTCATGTACTTGATCATAAAACTCCCAGTCTGACCGCCCTCCTCCGGATGGTCCAATTTTATCTCTTTCTTTTCTGAAATATAGTATCAGAAAATAAGTATGCAGTCTTAAAAGGTGCTTTATTTTCATATAATACTTGTATTTTGTTGTAAGATTGTGTATTTTATTTTTGAGCTCCACCGGAGTAACATCGGCTTCATTGGCCATTTTTTGGAATACATGGCTGTTGCGTTTTTGGCCACGGGGGTCAGATATATAATCGCCCCACACCTGAATTATTGCTGCCTAATACGGAGAAGACCACTTAAACTTCTTTTTTTTTGCGTTCAGTCTCCATTTTTAGAATTTATCGTAGTTTTTAACAATTTTCTTCCTTTCAAATTTTACACAATTGGCGTCTTCTGCTGAATTTTTATGAAAACCTATGTTTACATTTTTTGACAGTTAACTGGCATATGCCAATTTTAGACCAGTTCGTATAAAAATTGGCAGTGTTCACTAAGAACGCAAAGAAATATTGCTGATGCAACTCTGTGCCAAACTGGTTTTCAAACGCGTTAAATGGTTTAACTTGTTAAATTTCCAACAACAATTATATGTGATTTAACTAGTTTACGAACAGGTTTTGGTTCATTTAACTAGTTTAAGCCCATATAACAAGTTCAACGCTTCAATTTGAACGTATTATTACATTACATTTTCCGTATAAACCAAGTGCAGCACTCCCGCCCAAAACCAAGTGCGGCGAACAAACACACGCACTTGTGTTTAAAAGTAATTCGCTCGTTCTTTATTGGGTATGCATTTTTTATGCAATTCTCAAATATATCTTTGCTGAACTTAGTGAAGTGATAAGTCGCTGGTATTTTCAGCTATGGTCAATGCTAACCCAGCTTGGCTATCACACGGTGCCTTTAAGCATCACCCACACTCCACTCCCGGAGTAATTTTTGGCTTGGTATTAAGCTACTGCTTACAAACCACACTGGGGCTCTGCATGAATGCATCCCTGAATAAATCCCAGCTCATTGCACAGCAGCCTACGGCAGCTAGAGGCTCCTCCAATAGAGTCCTCCAATGAATGCATGGTGAAAGTGTCACATCATGCGCTACCGCTTCATCACCCTGCCCGCATATTAGATATATGGAGTGCGTGGCTGACTTTATGTGCACCTATAAGCCATACGGGCTCATTGAGCTCGATACATAAACACGAGCAAAGGTAATCCCTACCTCCTCTACTACTCTAACTCGACCACAACTCTAAACCTGGTATCCCGCTCTCCCTCTGCTGAACAATGAAATAAAAAGTTTTAAACCAAGTGAAGATAATACTATAAAATAATAATTACATATTACATAAGTAATGTAATAGTCGTTAACATAATAATAATAATAATAGATTGGCGCTTACACATATGTTAGTGTTTGGCCGAGCTTCTCCTCCGATTTGTGGCGTGCGCCTTGATGTTGTCACACAAAGCGGAGGGACCTACAGTTTTACGCCGACTCCGAATGGCGATTGTATTTTATTGTGAGAAGCTGTTTTTCATGGCAGAAATGCACTCGGAGGTTTGCCATTGCCTGCCGAGGGACGACCGCTGTTAAGAAAAAACCTTTTTCTAAATTTTTTTGAGATGTTGCTTTGACTAGGGCTTGAACCCAGGCATTGCGGAGTGGAAGCGCGCACTGCTTACCACTACACCACAGAGTCGTTAACATAAAGAAAATTAATATTGCAAATTAATGAAAATGTTAAAGCGTACCGTTGAAACGGTACTATCGTATGAACAATTAACTGTGAAATAAAAGATTTATTAACATACATACCTGTTTCAAGGAACGAAACAAGTAATATTTCAAAGAAATAAATTTTACTAATTACAACCTCTAAATATAATTTGACGAATAATTATAAAATTATTAAATTGGAGGAATAACCTGCCGATATGAGGACTTAGTTCCCTGCCATTGAAATACAATCAACTATCAAATTGGAGGAATAACCTGGCCATATGAGGACTTAGTTCCCTACCATTTAAAGACAATCTGAATAAAATGTTCTGACATATAACTATTAATGAGAAATAAGGAATTGAAAATAAGAAAACTTTTGCACGTGGTTCTGGCCCTCAGCGGAATTACCAACGTGTATCAGTGGAGCAACGTTTGGACACAGCATTTGGACGATAGCACACTAAGGGCCGGTTACTCAATGTCTGGTTAACACTAATCTGCGGTTAAACATCGTTATCGACGTCTTCGACTCCATGCATATAGCACGGTGTCGGTAAAGTCGATAACGATGTTTAACCGAAGATTAGTGTTAACCAGACATTGAGTAACCGGCCCTAAGATATATATTTTGAAAGCAGAGGAATAACCTGGCGGTGGTTTTCTATAAACCGGCCAACCTACCCAAAACCCAAAAAAAAAATATAAAATCTTATAATAAATATTAATAATAATATTACAATAAATATATTACACTAAGTACAGTAGATTAAACATTGAATAAACAAAGGAAATGGGACCAAAAATTCAGCAAAATAAGGCGTTTCTATTATTTTTGCCACCAGCGTACATATGTATGTACATACTTAAATCTAATATCTCAATATTATACATTTCCAGCCGATGTGTTTTTAGATTTTTTGGTGCAATCGGTGATGGCTGAGCTCAATTGCCTACTTGATTTCTTTTTCGAACTCAACAGGACCTTTCTTTTTAAATGCATTTATGTGGAATGAAATAGACTATCAAAAAATTTGTAGTGTTAAAAGATATGTACATATCATGAACGAAAGACGCAAGATCACGTAAGAACAAGAGAGTGAAAAAGGCCGTATTTTGAGCGGGTTCTACGTCATCTTGTTTCACTGGAAAACGAGCGAAAAGAAACAAAGCTAAGAAAACAACGGAAGCCAAAATTATTGTCAGCCACTTTAAACGCATAATTTAGGTAAAATGATGTATTAAAATGTTTTAAAATGTGGTGTCATGTTGAATTAACTCTTCTTTATTTAAATAAAAGTGTAAAATAGTGGTGCTTGTGATGTAAACAAACGCTCAGCTGACGAACCCGCTTACCCAAACTTTTTTCTCAAAACCAGTTACAAATACAACGCGGCGTTCTTACGGGATCTTGTATTTTTGGTTCATGTGTACATTAGGGATGTTGCGAATGTGGAATTTTAGATATCTGTACATATGTAGAAGCGCAAGAGTCATCATTTGACTGAAAAACAAAACAAAATTGACCGCTTGTTAGAGCTCCGCGTCCGCTTATAGAAGAGGTTTTTTCATAACTGGACATTTTTGAGTGTCCGCGTCCGTTTATCGGAAAGTCCGTGTATGGGAGAGCATTTTGTATGAAAAAAACCAAAAATTGTTCGTCCCCAAGAATGTGTCCGCTTATTAGAGCGTCTATGCGACCTTTCACTGTATTTTAAGAAATATTTTTTGGTGAGTACATTAGGTGATTTAGGTAAAAAATTGAAAATTTAGTTATCTTTAATATTTTTTTTATTTAGTACTTAAATTAATAAATTGGAACATTGTATTTAAGAAAGAGTAATTTTGCTGCTTTTTCGGGCTACAGCCTGTTTCCTAACGGGTCGTAAATGAAACCTGCGCCACTAAATAACTATTCGCTCGAGGCGACAAACTTGAAAAACTTGAAACTTTACAAAATTGTAAATTCTTTTCGATTGACGCTGCACCAGTTGAGAGGACTTCGTTTTTTTTTGCGGTTCAATAACTCGAGAATTGCATCGGGGCTGCAAATTTCGGATGTATCCTCCTGACTTTCATCTTCCCAATCTAGCATCATGGCAATATCGCTGTTTAAGCACCGTTTTGTTCCAATTTGGAGAACCAATTCTTTTGGTTGTTTCAGAATTTGGAGAAACTGTTACGACATCAGCGTTTTTTGATATTAGGTTTTGTAATTCATTTTTAATTCTGTCTTCTGTGACTGGTTTGAAAATTGTGTGCTTATAGCGTCGCGGCGTTGTGAATAGGTGGATATGGCTAATAAATTGTTATTTTGTAGGAATGAAAATTTCGAAGAAAATTCTGTTTTGAAAGTCGTGGCTGCCAGCAGAATTAGTTTAAAACCTTGTTATTTTGTTAAAAAGGTACCCCGTTTTTTGTAATAATTTCAATTATTGGAATCACGAACGATAAAGGTCTCAGAGTTTCTTAATTCCCGGGTGACCTCTTGGAAAGATTCGCCTGTAATAAGCAGCTTCTAATTAGTTTTTTTTTACATTACAGTATATTTTGCTTTACTGTCTTTATGCTTACGTGCACATTTAAGATACCTACCCCAAAATGCGCATCGGTGGCATTATTTTTCACATTTATAAAGAAACTGCTCCGATAGGTGCATTCAACATACCTGCACATTAGCGATACCTGCCTTAAAAATTATGCAACTATTATCAATTATCAAAGAAAGTGTCACGTTTACCTACCCTGGCTTTCCACTTACCCTAATTTTACAAGCTTTTATTTATTTTGCTCATCTCGCAGAACTACAAAAATCATTTTATATAGTTACACAGAGAAAATGATTTTTGAAACAATTTTACTTCATACAAAATTAAAAATACACTACTTGTATAACATACTTTAAAACGTAATCTTCGCAAAATACGAACGAACATTATATCATATTTTGTCTTTCGACGGAGGTGAACATTTGAAATGAAAAAAATTACGCCAAAAATGTGCCTTTTTAAAACTAAAATGAAACGTTTTAGAATATTGTTCCTACAAATTGTAGTGCGACAAAATTTCCAACAAGAAAAGTAAAACGAAACACTTTTAAAATAAAAATGAAAATTTCGTTTCAGTCAATTAAACATGCATTATTTGTCGGAAAAATTTTGTGCAGATGATTCAAGCTACATTCATACATACATAGCAAAAGATGCGGAAATATGATATCGTTACGCCACTTAATGAAAGGAACATTGCTGATACGGTACCCTTTTTATTAGAGAAACGCTTTGGTAAGACTTGCTTACAAAAACAAATTCTAATCGGTTGTTTAATAATAATTGTAAATTTTTCTATGTATATTACAGGATGTAACCAGCGTTAATCAAAATTATCAAGGCCCGTGGAGGAAAAGCCAGATTATGTACATATCTTTCAATTATTAAACTTTGTAACTAATTAATACATATGTAAGTATGTCTACATATGTACACATATCAATAAATGTTGACAATGTATAGTTTTACATATCAAATGACTTTGTGTTTTAATCAAAATAGAAATTCAAAATCATATTTGAAAACGCATATTTTGGAATATAGAATAAAAATTTTAGAATCTCATATGAATATGAGAATTTCCAATTATCAAACGATCGTTTTAAAAAGAGATTTGAAAATGTTCATTTTAAAAACTAAAATATACATTTTAGAATATGAATTGAGGATGTCTCAAAACTAAAATAAATATTGTTAGGTGCAAAACCTGGTTCGAAACGTTTTTAAAAATAAAACGTTCCATACAAATTTGAAAACGAAAATTTNGAATAAAAATTTTAGAATCTCATATGAATATGAGAATTTCCAATTATCAAACGATCGTTTTAAAAAGAGATTTGAAAATGTTCATTTTAAAAACTAAAATATACATTTTAGAATATGAATTGAGGATGTCTCAAAACTAAAATAAATATTGTTAGGTGCAAAACCTGGTTCGAAACGTTTTTAAAAATAAAACGTTCCATACAAATTTGAAAACGAAAATTTCTCTGTGTATATAGATAGTTAGATACCATTCAGAAAAAAATTTCGCTTGCAGTAATTTCTACGTGGGAAGTGCTCCTCCATTATTTGGTCTCTTAGGGATTCGGATACCTTCCTCATTGAAGTAGTAAACAAAATTCGCTTAAGTGCTTTTTCGGTTAAGCGCACAAGTTTTTCGTGCAAAGAAGAATGGGCAGCTAAGCAAAATATACTGTAGTTAGCTGAGCTTAGCTTTTCCTAGTTTCAGGCAGTCACAATTAATTACTCACCGCTGTCGGTACCATAAGCCATCAAATCCGTTTTGTTGTTCCATTCCATGCCACATTAGGTCAAATGATGCATCTGGCTGTGCGAAAGTCCAATTTCGTAAAGGCAGTTTTACATTATTTTTTGTTGCCATTCTGTAGGGAATACTCCAAAATAACAGAAACTTCACTTAGTTTTTGTAAAATAAAAAACACCGTTATAAGGGCGGGTCGAAAATTTAATTTTAATCAAATCCCTTGGTAATAGTGAAAATATATTGTATCATGAAGTCAACAACAAGCCTGCAAAATATTAGTGTTTTATTTTAGTTGTAAGAGCCCGCGCATCGACCGCCAAGTGACCCACAGCACCCTAGTCAAATAAGATCAATTCTTGTTAAAAATTCTGGGTTCAGCAAACAGTTTTGTTGCATGTTATTAGATAATGAATTCGTTTACCCAAAATAAAAAGTCAAATTGCATTTCTCGCAGCCCTTTAGCTTGTCGTTAATCTCAAAGTTATCTGTTTTCAATAATATATGAATTGTTCCCTTGATAACTGCACTGGCCTAGAGTCAAAAGATGTAAAGAACAGCATTAATATTGCTGGCGTGCATTTAGATCGCTGGTTCCAAATATTTTAATCTTTTTTTAATATTAGCTATAATTTGCGATTTTTTGCAAATTTGGGGACAATTTCGGTAACTCTAATAGAAAAGCCATTATTTTCCATCATCGTGGAAAAATTTTGTTTATGCAAATGAGTATGAGAACACTGAATAGGCACAACTTCTAGAAACACTAATTAGTTTACTAATGTTTAGGCATACAATATAAAAATTGCAAATATAAGAAAATGACAAAAAATTTTGTTCAAAATTTCTTTTATTTTAAAATAATTTGTTTATAATCTGAACGATTTTAATCAAATTATTATCAAAAATCTATTGATTACAACATTAAGTATCGCCTTCAATTTGGTGATTATTACGCACCGATAGAGTAGCATTTACCAAAGTTATATCGAAAAATTTAAGTGGATCTCCAGTTTTTTATAAAAAAAATTCTCTTCAATTGTATAAATAACTTTTAGATGATAGAACCGGATTACAGAAAAGTGTGCCAGGGAGTGACTTTTTTCGTTCAAGCTAAATGCAAAGCAATATCGTCCAATTGGAGAGTCCTCAAAAGGATTTCCCAGGATATGTTAAAGACTATTGCATTTACCTACAGTCACTTTTTCACATAATGGAATTAACTAAAATATTTATGTATATCTAAAAAC
>NW_016159600.1:70549-73180 GCF_001687245.7 Rhagoletis zephyria
ATCAGCGAGATCCACGCCACCCATATTTTCGTTATATTTTTTGATGACATCAGGCATTCTCACTGTTACATATTTTTGTATCTTTCTTGGACCATCTCTTAAATTCGCCATGGTTCTGGTCGCAGCAAGAAGTAGACATCATCAGGACTGGTTTATTATCAAGCCACATCTTCACTGCGAGTTTGCGGTCTTCCCGTACTTTAACCTCCCTACTTCCTCTTGCTTGTTTTTTAAACAATTTTTCTTCAGTCAGTGCACAGTCTTTCGGAACTCTATTTTTCATATTAGTGCCTGTGCCATGGAATCCGCCTGTTTCCTTGACCACGGCCGCGTCATCCGCGAGCTGGATTTCTTATGCGTCTTCTTCCTCGTATTATATATGACGAAGATGACGGTAATCAGTCCAATGTTGGAGACGAAGCTAATGGAGTGGACACCGTTTCCTCCTCCTCGTCCGAGCTACTGTATCACTTTGCTTATGGCCACTGGTTCGTTGACTTAGTTCTGGAGGAATAAAATCTGGATCTTTATCAGAATTATCTCCAGAAAAATCGAAATCAGATGAATGTACTTTGCATAGTACATGGGAAGACAATATTTGTAAATACTAATTACATGCTTTTGTGCTTTGCAAAGGACATATAAATAAATATAATGGTCGAAAGCTCACTGTTTACTATTTCAATAAAATAATAGTTTAAATAATTAGTTTATATTATAAATATGCTAGTAACCCCAAATATATACATATTTACGAAATAAATCACTGGAAAAAAAAAGATTTATTTACCTTTGCGTTGATACTTATTATCAGGTTTTCCTAGCAACGCCATTTTTAAATTAATATTGAATAACATATGACGTTTTCATTTTTTTTCCATAACCTACGGATGTCAGTGCACGTCATAGTAAAAATATTTTAGTGTTGCCAATTAAAAATAAGTCGTCAGAATTTTTTATTTTCTACGTACTATATATAGGACAGATGTACTCAGGAGGATATAGTTATAAATAAATAAAGAAAAAATAAATGGTCAGAACTTGTAGTGTCCCTAATATGTGTACATATTACAGTTGTCTCTCTCGCACCGCTCCCTTAGCAATGGCACCGTGTTGCTTCTTTGCAAATTTACTTGAAAAAAGTGAAGCTTTGCTGTGAAAAAAAGATGAGCTTTTGTGCAATATGTTTATTTGTATATGCATATGAAGCACATTTAACTGATGAAAACATAAATTCTTTTTAAATTGGATGTTTACAAAAATCTCATAGTGGTTTTATTTTAATTTTGAGTCCTTTTGCAGTTTTTATACAGCTAAATAGCACATGAATTACGTAATTCACGTAGATATATTAATATTTCGTTCATTATTTCATTTAAAATGCCAGATTTCCTGCAAATACATTAGAATTTACTTTGCGGACTTTTCTACTACCATTTTCGCAACAAGGGATTGCATTCTTCCCCTTTCTCTGTTCTTCGTAAATGCAACCTTTTGTAAGGCAGTGTCAAACCGCGGCTGTCATTAATTAATTAATATTATATATATATATATATATTAAGTAATTATCTAACCTTGTATTATTGAGTCATGCAGTATAAGTTTGTTGTGGAAAACGCTAATCCAAAGTTACGTTATTTGTACCTAACTTTAAAATAATAAAAACTCCAAAAAAGCAAAAAAGTGTAACGCTGTTACTCTGAGGGCGCCTTTTTCTCAAGTAACCTGTCACTTTAAAGCTCACTTTATATTTAAAGGTTGCATTAAAATTTATAATTATGTCTAAAATAAAGGTTTTAAATTGGTTTACAACCAAGAAACATACATACGTCAAAAACCGATAATAGAAATGCTCAACTTTAGACATAGCTTTATTTTTAATCCAACTATTACTGTGAATTTAATATATTATCTACATATCGTCGCCTTAGAGTGTAAACCTGCTAACGACCAAAAAACATATAGTTTGTTAATCGCGTGACGTTCTATGGCTCTAATCCAGAAAGAATGAAAAAAATTACGTTTTTATGGTTTTATTGGCGAATTTCTAACTTTGCAGGTTTTAGTTTTTGTATTTTCAAAATTGAAATGGATTTAGCAGGTTTTTTGTATGAATAAAATTGTTTCCATTTTATTTTTTGTGATTTTTTTCTAGCTGATCTACATACTTCAATGTATTCTGCAGGAACATGGATATCTCTTTTCAAATTTGGTTTGGAGACAAACCGGTTTCGGCGTTGTGCCATCTTCAGTGTCATTTTTCGTTCTGCATAATTTTTGTTGGTTGCTCGTATTTATACTCCTTGTTAACTACCTCTTTCTTTTGTTAGGTACGTCTTTTTAGTTTTGCAGTGTTTGCGGTACTCAATAGGTAGATGAATTGTTTTGGCTCGTTTTTGACGGCAGGTAGAAGTCCGTGGCGTTCATCTGACCATATTCTGCATACGAGCTGATGCATGCACCTAATCAGCTCCTCGCCGCCGTACTTGAATAGCTCGGCTGGCAGGCCGTCAGCTCCAGCAGCTTTGTTGTTTTTCTGCCGCGTAATCGCTATACGTACCTCGTCATAGTCAGGCGGTGGGACAGCTACTCCATCGTCATCAACTGGGGACTCGGGTTCGTCTTCCTCAC
>NW_016159600.1:79303-81375 GCF_001687245.7 Rhagoletis zephyria
ATTTTTACCCCCTTTGTTTTTGCAGTCGGTGTATTCCCTTCCATATCTGTCCTTAATATTTTCTTGTTGTCATTCTTCTTCTTGTACAGTAGTTTTAGAGGTTCAAACAGTACGTCCGATGCAGTATTTATTTGCTCATTTATTATTTGTCCTTTGAAGGTCTTCTGTTTATATATACTTTCAGCGCTGCTACCATTCAGTAGGTTATAAAAGTGTTCCCTCCACAATTTAAGTATATTCTGGACATCGGTCACTAGGTCGCCATTGTTGTTCTTACAGGAGTTCGCCCCGGTCTTGAAACCTTCCGTAAGTCGCCTAACCCTCTGGTAGAATTTTCGGGCGTTCTTCCTGCCGGCCAGCATCTCAAGATCTGCATTTTAACTATCACTGAATAAACAGTGATAGTGCAATTCAGTGGTAGTGCAAAAATGCCCAACCCTGCCGCTTAAGTACCTAACCCGCTTAAGTAACCAACATTTTTGGGCACCGTGAATATTTTAATGTAATCTGAATAAAATCCCTCTCTTAAGTACCTCCCCGCTTATTTAACCTACCCGCGTAAAAACCTAAATTTTTCGTACCCCATTTACCATTTTACCTATAATTTTCCACTCTTAAATGCTTCCGCAATCCGTTCGGCGAAAAATTCTAAAAAATCAACGGTAATTTTTAGCCATCTGAAAATTGCACATTATTACACTAAAATTGAATGGGCTTAAACACTTCTGAGAAGAAGGTTAGGTTTATATGGTATTTGTTAAGAAATACTGTGTTTTAGTTGAAAAATCTTGAAAATTAATAAATAGCATAAGTGGCAAACAACACAATTTTGAATTTGGTCCAACATGATAGATATGTCCAACACTGTATTTATATATAAATTGCATAATGTAATAAACAAAGTGAAATCAATATTTGACGTACGCTTATTTGAAAATTTATATATAAACAATTCGTATATGTAGTTGTTTACATTAACCCTCTTTCAGCTTTGGTTTGGAACTGAATTCTGAGATAGGGCGTTCTTCAACCAAATTCTGTGATACGGTGTTTTTCAATATTTTCAATATTTTTTTTTTCAGAATTTATGCGAGTAGCACTAGAAATTTCCTGTATTTCTCGATTTTAGCAAATAAATTAGTCATTAAACCGTATTTTTTTGTGCATAACTATTTACTGATATTTACACATATAAATAGTATTGGCAAAGGTACAGAAACCGCACTTGGCAGTGCAGCTGCTTTGTCTCGGAAACAATATGCCAGTATGCAGAATGTCCCCATCTCAAAAGATTTCCCTATATATGTATATATATACACATTAAGATTAAGGATTCTTTCTCAAACTAATTACTGCAAATCAGGACCATCTATTATTACTAAATTGGCGAAAGTATAAATTTTATGCGATACCTTCACATCTGTTTGGCGCACTGCGGTTGTAGTTGATGGACGTTATATTTACGATATGCCTTTGCACTAATGCATTTGAGAACATACCCGCACTTTGATCATTACCTCTCATCTGATGAAATAGCAGGTAAAATCTTTGATGGTACTCACGATCCAGAAAATAAAGGTCGCGCCATTCGCGGACCGCTAACCCTCTCTTCGTCGATTTGACAGAACCACCCAATCGCTGACGTCATAATATACTTTTGTTTACATTCACTGTTGCCAACTTGATGCTTTTCGCACCAAATTTAGTGGGTATTCAAAACGCGAAAATTTTTGAGTTTTGTGCTTGGTGCGTTTTTGGTGCTTTTGTTTTTAGTTTGAAGACTTCAAATTAGAAAATCTTAAAAAAATGGAAGCAAAAATTTAAACAAAATCATGGCACAGTGACAATCATAAGCGTCAACGAGATATGTGCAGCACCTTCAATCATGCCAGAAGAAATCGACCGTTGTGCAAGAAACATTGATTTTTATTAATTTGAATCGGTATCCTTACAATAAAATTATGTATTCATATAAAGTTCATAAAATACGCCTGTAAAAATTTGGTGCTTTTTCAAATTGAATACTTGGCAATACTGCCTTTTGTTCGATGCTTTCTCTTTTTCTTGTCGAG
>NW_016159601.1:0-18886 GCF_001687245.7 Rhagoletis zephyria
TAGCGGTACTGCTGATTGCGCCACCTCTGTCTCCCTACATCGTGGAAATGTTTAAGATGTTTGCAATATTTCATTAAATCTACATCTGTTAACGGTCTTTTGGGTAGCTATTTTGTTAGTTTTTTGGATAGGGTCGGAAATATAAACCATATCCCTTTTTATATGGCTTGAGGAATAAACCCTTCCCCATAGCGATTGATTCCATATATCTATTATGGCGGCTAGCCTCAGCCAATTGCTCCTTTCCATTCCTGATATCATTCAAAACTTTTTCTATAGCTGATCCACCAGATGCTATACCACCAAGTGCACCTAACACCGTTAAAATAGGAAGTAGTGGTAAAATTCCACCAATTTTTGGGACTGGAATTATTCTCGGTATGTTAATTTTTTTATTTTCAAAGCTAGACTTTATAGCATCCTGAGAAATGATATAAGCCTCATTAAATGACTGCGGCTTCTTTTTGTTAAGCATGTTGATACCTTTTTTAACTGCTTTCAAAAAAATTTTGTTAGATGACACTTTACAGTTTTTCATCTTTTTACGTTTTTTACATTTAGATGTATTTCTTTTCTTATTTTTAATACCCATTCCAAATTTTAGTTTTGCTTTCATTGCATTTGTAACGAACCAAGCGTTTGCTCGTTCTTTGAAATCACTGTCCTTAGATGTAACACGCTGCCAGGCTTTCTCAGATAAAACTTTATCAGCTTGGTGTCTGTTATTTATATCTTTCGCTTGGGAATATGCAATATCATGTTCTCTGCAGGCTGCATCTAAAGGATTTATACCCTTATCTCCTCTTTCTAACCGTTGTCGGAGTTTCGTTCCAGGACCACAAAATTGATAACCGGGTAAATGCAGTTCAATAGGCAAATAATTAATTAAATTATTTACAAAACCATGTCCAATCTTTTTATGTATTAGTCCCATTAGGTGATTTTTTTTCTTTTTTTTCTTCTTAATACTGATATGGGTGAGTGTGGATGAGTTATAATTAAATGATGCCTTTATTATAAAAGCGATGGTTTATATTGATATAAATCTAGTAATCAAAATGAAAGTTGTTAAACAATGTCTCCAACTTAAGGTTAATAATGCTGACAATTATATAAATGTTAAAAATGTTACTAGACATAGCCCCCTTTTACCAAATTCCATACGAGCGCTTATTGTGGGACCATCAAACTGTGGAAAAATTAATGTTATGCTCAGTTTAATTGAAAGCCCAAACGGGCTTAATTTCCGAAATATATACATTTATTCAAAACCATTATATCAACCGAAATACATCTATATAAAAAGGCTTATTGATCCGATAAAAGGAATAAATCTTTATACATTTAGTGAAAATGTTGATGTTATCAAGCCCACTGAAGCCAAACCGGGCTCAATTTTTATATTCGATGATGTAATATGTGGACAACAAAGTACAATACGAGATTATTTTTGTATGGGTCGTCATAAAAACATTGATTCTTTTTATACCCGAGCGCACTTGTGCACAAGGGTATTATAACTTTGTTCACATAACGGTTGTTTGTAACAGGCAAAACGAATCGAGATAGATATAGACAAATGTATACATAAATGATCAGAATGAAAAGAGAAATCGATTAAGCGGTGACTGTCTGTCCGTCCGTCCGTCCGTCCGTCTGTCCGTCTGTGCACACGATAACTCGAGTAAAAATTGAGATATCTTAACGAAACTTGGTACGTGAACTTCTTTTGGGCGTGGGACGGATGGTATTGAAAATGGGCGAAATCGGATAATAACCACGCCTACCTCCCATATAACGGTAATTTTAAGAAATACGAAAACTGCGATATTTTAGTAACTACTGAAGATAATTCACTCAAAATTGATATTTACAATGAGTTTTAGACGAAAAATAAGAATATTATAAATTTTTGGAAAATGGGCGTAGCCACGCCCACTTATGGTTACATGTGTATATCTTGGTAACCGCTGCACCAATTTCTTCCAAACTTGGCACAGTTGTTGGCCTTGGTACAGCATACTAAATGGCTGAAAATTTAAAAAATCGGACAATAACCACGCCTACCTCCCATATAACGGTAATTTTCAGAAATACGAAAACTGCGATATTTTAGTAACTACTGAAGATAATTCACTCAAAATTGATATTTACAATGAGTTTTAGACGAAAAATAAGAATATTATAAAATTTTGGAAAATGGGCGTAGCCACGCCCACTTATGGTTACATGTGTATATCTTGGTAACCGCTGCACCAATTTCTTCCAAACTTGGCACAGTTGTTGGCCTTGGTACAGCATACTAAATGGCCGAAAATTTAAAAAATCGGACAATAACCACGCCCACATCCCATATAACGGTAATTTAGAGAAATACAAAATCTTCGATAAATCAGTAAATATTAAAGCTAATTTATTCAAAATTGATGGTTGCAACAATTTTGTACCAAGAAATATGATACAATTTTGGAAAAGGGGCGTGGCACCGCCCACTTATGATCACATATATGTATCTCGCTAACCGTTCTAGCAATTTGAACCAAACTCGGTATGGTTATTGTGCTTGCCACATAAAAGCAAAGCGTTGAAAATTATTGAAATCGGACTAAAATTACGACCGCTTTTCATATAACGGTATATTTCAGAAATGCTTGAAACTGCAATATTTCGAAATTTAAGGACGCTAATTTACTTAAAATTTATACACCCCTGCTTATCGTGTAGCGGTAGCTTTCGGAAAGGTGGAAAACATATATTTAATAATTGCGCCGGTTATTTAATGTTCGGCTCCGCCCGAACTTAGACTTTCTTACTTGTTATTTATGTCAAACTTATACAAAAATTCCTAAACACTTAATTCGTGATAATACAAACATGATTATTGTGTTCAAGCAAGATGAAATGAATCTTAAGCATATCTATAATGATCATGTTATTGGAGATATGTTACACAAAACATTTTTAAAAATTTGTGCCGAGTCTTTGAGAAATAAATACGGTTTTGTTGTTATAAGTATATAAAGGTCGATATCGAAAGGGATTTGATAATTTTATACAATTATAAAACATCTATAAAAAACATATACCAGACCAGATTCTTATGAGATATACAGCTGATAGGTAGCAGATTTTTTCACTCACTTGTTAAAGATCATGTCAAATAATCATATGACTGTATTAGCAAATCTTGCTAAGACCAGGAAAGTATTAAAAGAAAAATTTAAAAGAACGAAATCGGGAGAATTGGATAGAATCAACTTGTTGGAGGATACATTTAAACCCATTTCAAAACCATTAAATGAATTAGTTGATAATTTGAAAAACTCTAATAAATATAATGTTACTAATTATAATGGTAATGATGAAATTTGGCAGGCGGACAGTGTAAAAGAAAGTGAAGACATGAAAGTTGATACATTACCAACCGTTGAAAATTATGAAAATGTTCTTGATAATAAAATAAAAATTTTTTCGAATGACTCAGATAGTTCTCAGAAACAAAATGTTAAAAAGCGAAATCCTATTAAAATCATTAATGAGCAATGTTTTGATAAGGTTGTTAGTGTTAGAAGTAAAATAAATTTTATGAATGACCCCGAAAGGCCAGCATCGTATATTCCAAGTAAACCTCATGATGATGAATTACTAAAAAGAGCTGCACAAAGCAATGTAATGAAAACAAAATCAAATATTAATAATAAACCTGAAAAGCGAAAAGCTATTGACATCATTAATGAACAATGTTTTGATAAAAACCAAAAATTAGATAAGGCTGTTAGCGTTAGACAAAAAATAAATTATATGAATAATTGTGAACGATCAGAACCATATATTCCTAGTAAACCAAACGATGAACAATTACTAAAAAATGCTGTAGAAAACCAAAATCAAGCAGAAACGTATAATGATAATACTTCTCCAACTGAAAATGATATTTTAAAAAGAATCGAAGAAGATCCTGATCTGTGGGAAAGACATAAATTTGTAAAACTCAAGTGTAGAAATCAACTAAATGAAGACTTTAAACGGGTTAAGCTTACTGACCCCAATTCACTACTAAATGAAGACTTTAAAGAGGTTAAGCTTACTCACCCCGATTCACTATTACAAAACATAAAATTGTTTAAAGATCTTAAAATGCTTGATACATTGTATGGTCCGAATAGAGATTCAAATGGTCGATGGCGAATACCCAAATAGTCAAATTAAGGGAACAAAATCATTTAAATATCTATATATTATTAGGAAATTGTTCAATTATAATCCACACTCATTCATAAGTGGTAGAGGTTTATTGAAATCAATCGATTGTCGTAAAAATATTTATCAATATTGGGATAACCCTAATGAGTTGGTGGATAGATTGAGATTGCTTATATCTTAAACAAGTGCCGACCATAACAACCATCAAAACGAGATTATATCAATTATTGAAGAGTTGCGAGAAGCAAATATTATTAAATAATATGAGTATAAATAAATTTGGACTTTTCTCATTTGATAATAGTAGGTCAAGAGCGAAAACCATTCTAGACCGAAACAAAAATCTTAATTTAAACAAGAAAATAATAATTAACCTAGCTGCTCCTATAGAAGACGATGATGCCATTTCGAAAGTATTCCTTTTAGAAACGTTAAATAAGATGAAAACTAAATTAGAACAACAAATCAAAGAAATAAATGTAATCCTGAATAATAGTATTAAAAATGATGTATCAATTCTTGAGAATCTAATAGACCAACGAATAAAAAGTGCATGTGGAGAAGAATTACATGATATAAACAACTATTTATCAACTATTGAGGATTATTTGATGCGTTTCATTGTGTTGAAACAACATCCTACTGAAAAAGACGTTGAAGTGTTAAAAATAAAGTTCCCTACTATAAAAGGATTAGCAAAATGAATAACAAAAGAGCTATTGTAGAAGAATTACATAAACAAGCTAGAAAAAGTTTTAAACGAAGACGTGTTATTATTAAAGGAATCGATGATTTATGGCAAGCTGACTTGGTGGTAATGACTCAGTATTCAAATAGTAATAATCAGTATCAATATCTTTTAACTGTAATCGATACATTTTCTAAAAAAGCATGGGCTGAAGCAGTTAAAGATAAAACTAAAGAAAATGTAACAAATGCAATGGCTAAGATTTTAAACTCAAGTAATCGAATACCGAAAAACCTACAAACAGATGATGGAAAGGAATTTTATAATACTAATTTTAAGAGATTATTACAAACAAAAAATATCAATCATTATTCAACATTTTCATCATTAAAAGCATCTATAATAGAGCGTTTCAATAGAACATTAAAAGGAATGATGTGGAAAGAGTTTAGTTTTCGGGGAACCTATAAATGGATTGATATCTATAAAAATTTAGTCAATGATTACAATAATACTATTCACAGGACCATCAAAATGACTCCAAATGATGTAAATTCAACGAATGAACAACATTTATTGGATACCGCAAACAACAATTTAAAAGTTTTTCATAGACCAAAATTTAAAATAAATGATGAGGTTAGAATAAGTAGATATAAACACGTATTTGAAAAGGGGTATACACCAAATTGGACAACAGAAGTTTTTAAAATAAAATCAATTAAAAACACAAATCCTACAACATATATACTTGAAGACTATCAAGGTAATGCTATTAAGGGGGGATTCTACGAATATGAACTAATGAAAACTAAACTCCCTCATGTATATTTAGTTGAAAAAGTTTTAAGACGTCGAAACAATAGAGTTTATGTTAAATGGATAGGATTCTCTTCTGAACACAATTCCTGGGTGAATGTTAATGACTTAAATTTAAAAAAAATAAACAAAAATAAATAAATAAATATATATATATGTATTATAAATAAAAAAGTGTTTTAAAAATTATTTCAGTTAAGTATTTAATGACAGCCTATCAACATGTCGATTACATTAACAATTGTCGAGGACATGGATCCGAATTTAATCGAGTTTTAAAGATTAAGAAATATATTTGCACTTACCCTTTATACTATGTTAATGAATTAATACTTAGCTGAATTAATACTTACCTGAATTAATACTTACCTGAATTAATACTTACCTAAGAATACATACCTTAAATTTGTCAAAATGAAATACTCACCCTGTACATATGTTTAACTATGTAACAAACCTTCGGCTATTGTGAACAAATTTCGGATATCTACATATGTAATGGCCAAGCAATAGGTTTAAGTTTTAATCGTTCGCTACCTCTCAACCCAAACAGACGTGCTTCGAAATTTTAGTGCAAATCATTCCCCCGCTGGTATACCTATAATAAATAAAGTGATTTGTGAAATAATATAAATCTTCAAAACTCTCTTTTATTCATTTGAGTTATGAATAACAATAAATGGTAATTCATCTATACTGGTTGCAAATTATTTCCCTCCCATAGAACTCAAGCAAGATTATGTTTGTGGGTTAATTAGTTTTGACTCGTATCATACAATTCCAAATGTGGACAAAGAAAACAATTTGTTTCACATTGGACCGATGGCTATTGAGATACCGGATGGAACATATGAATTGGATGATATAGTTGAGACAATTACTAACATATATGAACCTTTAAATCGAGGGTTTATTGATATATAAGCTAATCCTAATACATTTCGAACTGAAATTATGAGCAATAACGAAGAAGTGAATTTTGATAAAGAATACGCAATTGGTCCATTACTAGGTTTCAGTAAAAAAATATTGAAGCCAGGGATTGTTCATTTCTCTGAGAATCCAGTGGATATAACAAAAATAAACACAATATCTGTTGAATGTAATATCATCACCGGCTCATATATAAATGAAACATCTGTGCATGCACCAGTTTTCTCTTAGAGTTAGAGTATATATTTACCGGTTAATACTCATCAGATAAGTACTCTAGTTCTTAAAGTTGTTGATCAAACGGGTAGCCTGATTAATTTTCGTGGAGAAAACATATCAATAAGACTACATTTAAAACCTATCTAAAGAAAAAAAAAGATAATTTTCAATAAAAAGCAACTACATACAGATTTTGTGAATAGTTTTCAATCATCCTCAAAAGTATTGGCTACAAAAACAAAAAATCTACGCTCTAAAGAGGTACATTTAATTTAACCCCATCGAATAAGGAGTTTCTAATAAGTCTAGGATTTAATTTAAAAAAATGAGTGATATAGTAAACGTTTTGTACAAACCAATTTTTGATAATAGTATAATAAAAAAGGATTATCATAGCTACATACCATACTTACAATCGTTTCAAAACAATGATGAAATTCGGATCCCCATACAAAATCAAGACCTATATGTGCTACCAAGTGAGAGTATATTATACATTGAGGGGTTCATGTCAAATAGTGATTCAACAATTTCAAAAACTGTGCAGCTGCTAAATAATTGTATGGCCTATTTATTCGAGGAGATACGATATGAAATAAATGGAATAGAAATTGATCGCACTAGAAAGTTGGGTATTGCAACAACAATGAAAAATTATGTATCACTTAACGAATTTGAGAGTACAAATCTAAAAAATGCAGGGTGGTGCCCTTTTGAAAATATTAATCTAAAGACTGGACATTTAAATTTTTGTATACCATTGAAAAACCTGCTTGGATTTGCTGAAGATTTTGATAAAATTATTGTTAATTGTAAACATGAATTAATCTTAATACGAGCTAAAGAAGATGATGCTGTTATGATGTCAACTATAGAAACAGAAAAGCTTTCATTAAAACTTTTAAATATTACATGGAAAGTGCCACATATTCAACTTTCAGACTCGTTTCGGTTAACTATGTTGAGAATAATTAATAGTAAACAACCGTTAAACATTTCGTTTAGAAGTTGGGATGTCTACCATAACCCCTCTCTACAGGAAAGCACGAATATCTTATGGAATGTTAAAATGGTTGGTGAAAATAAAAGACCTCGTTATATTCTTTTAGGATTTCAAAAGGAAAAGAAATTTAAACACTGTGACTTATTAGATGTTAAAGTTCACCTTAACCCCACTACATATCCATATGATGATCTTAATATTAAATTTGAACGAAATCGGTATGCTCTATTATATGACATGTATTTGAAATTTCAACAAAGTTACTATGGACACAATCCCCAACCACTTTTATCACCTGATCAATTCGTTGAAATTGCTCCAATAATTGTTTTAGATGTAACACATCAAAATGAATATATAAAAAGCCGCCCCATCGATATTCGGATTGAGTTTGAATTTCACAAGTCCGTCCCTGCTAACACCGCTGCTTATTGTATACTTAGCCATGATAAAATGTATGAATATATTCCATTTGCAAATGTGGTTAAAAAGATTATTTAAAAATTAGTGAGAATTTTATGAAACCACATAAATATGTAGATTACACATTCATATCCACACAAAAAAAAAATCAATTTACGTATAAAATAAAAATTATTTTTATTTAAAAGTAAGTAAGTATTTACAGATGGGATTTATTTAAAATGTTTACAGTGAAAATGATTAAAAATTTTAGTATAAGTGTCCAAAATGTTGTAGGCTTCCTCATCCAAACGCTCTAGGTATGAGCAATTGCAAGTGTCTGGACCATCTGTACAATTAGAATTCGACCAATCGCAGTCTTCATAATGTTCACCGAAACGATTTTTTATTTTAATTAATTTATCTATATACTCGATTTTTGAATGAGTATCCAAAAGTCTTTTCTTCTGCTCTTCAGGTAAAATATGTTCAAGTTTTTTTAGAAAATTAAATATGACTACAGCTGTCGACGACATGTCTTTGATTACTGAACCTTCATATGCAATGTTTGATAATAACGATCAATATGAATTATTGTTGGGTTTATATCGTATGAAGCGCGCTCATTTAATGCTTCTCGTTCATGTAATTCCTCCGTCTTGTTTTCCGAAAATTCAAAGCAATAGATATTTAGAGTACGCTTTACATAATTGCTATAATAAGAGCATTTAATTCGAATTTCACAATTATCGTAAACTAAATTGAAATGTCGATGAAAAACCCCTGGACTTTCAAGAATACCTCCAATTCTCTTTTCCTTTTCAACTAAATCTTTTTTAAAAGCGTCAATAGCATCGAGTATGGTGTATACACTTCTTTTTGCACTATATGACTCACTCCTTTGGTCGGGGTAAGTTGGTCTAAAATATCCCCAAGGGCTTTGTGTTGTTGTTTTTAATAATGGTGGGTTCAACTCAGGAAAACTTTGATCTATCAATTGAATTGTTACATTTATTTTTAAACGTAAAGAAGTGTTTGGAATATTGTATTCAAAACTAGCCGGTTTACTGTTTTCAAAATTGCTGAAGCTGCTTCTATTTTGATTTTGATTCATAAATTGATTATAGTAGTAGCTTGTTCCACAACTTAAATACAACAGGTGTAGAAGTTGAATTTTTATTAAATTAGTTAATTTCATCTTTTTTTTGTTTTTTATTTTTTATTCTATATACGTATAACATACGTTATACAATGACCATATTATATGTTTGTCTATAGTTTTTTACATCAATTATTTCTACGTTTGGTCTTTTATATGAAGTATCCTGGACTAGAACTTTTTCAATGTCTCCATTACTTAGAATTCGTTCAGTTTCCATTTCACGATATTCAAAGCACTTGATGCTCAACAGTTTGTCAATATATCTACTATCATAAGTACAACGAATTGGTATATCAAAATTATCATATTCCAATTTGAAATGTCGATAAAATGCTTGTTTTGCCTCAATGATTCCTCCAATATTAGATTCCTTTTCAATAATCTCTCTACGAAATGCCTCTATAGCTTCATCTATGGTTAAAATTCTCATAGTTGTAAAGTCAACTATAGACGATGGTGTGATTGTTGTAGATGGTTGAGTTATTTCTGTAGGAGGCAGAGATGGTTGTGCTATCTCTACAATGGGGGTCGAAGACGACGACGACGACGACGACGACGACATCGTCGACAACACTTCAATTTCTTCGTCATAATTCGTTAAAAGAGGCTCACTTTGTTTAAGTAATAATAATGAAATATTTATTTGTAAAATATCATTACTATTCGGTAATGTTAAATTAAATCGAATACTTTTCGAGTTTTGGTTTATCTCAAGCCCTTTATTATCTAGTTTTTCCCAAAATGCTGCCCCGTAGGCAGCTTTGAAAACAAGTAATAATAATAATGAAATATAAAATTTAAATTCCGCTTGTCCACATCAATTTAAAATGAGGGTGATATTTGAAAAATATGTATTTATATACTTACTTTTCTTCTTCTTGACCTTTAAAATAAAAAAAAACACTAAGCTTAAAATTTCTAATTCTATTTTTATTCATTATAATTTAAATTACTATCCAGTATGTACCTAAACAAAATACATGCTGTTTTTAAAGCACAACGAATTGGTAGTCGGTTGATTTTTACATTACACTCAGTATGAAAATGATACTAACAACGCACAGCATCTTGATGTAAACTGTATAATCTATTGAGATTATGACAGAATGTATCTGTACTCTCCTCTTCAATGTTAAACACCGGCTTTTGGAGGAACTCCGCTATCCACGCTTTCTTTTCTTCTCCCTTTACATAAACTTTTAAGTTTTTCAATGCTGATGTTAAATAGTTTCTTACAGCTTTAAAACTATCACTTCCATATGACCATAATAACCCTGCAGTGAAAAGCCAAACCAGTTAGAAAAAATACTAATTCATT
Source organism: Rhagoletis zephyria (assembly GCF_001687245.7). Classification (NCBI taxonomy): domain Eukaryota; kingdom Metazoa; phylum Arthropoda; class Insecta; order Diptera; family Tephritidae; genus Rhagoletis; species Rhagoletis zephyria. The sequence continues at coordinate 10,748 of NW_016159601.1, forward strand.
AACTAGTATGTGCCTACCAGTTCGACAATTTGGAAGAACTTAGGCGATCAGCGACATCTGTCTTTGAATTGCCAAAGCCAAAAATAAAACGCAATTAATTGCTTTTCTTAGAAATGTCTGCTGTGGCGCCACGTGAAGACTACTGGTTCTGGTTCTGAAATCGCAGGTTCGAGGCCGCTTGGAGGTGGTTCAGATTTTTAAAGTTAAATAAATGTAAGTAAAAATAATTTTTTTAATTTATAAATAAATAACAAATTTGAAAATCTAATTGCATTGCAAAAGAACACTTAGGAAGAAATGCTTGTGCTATAAAAACAAAGAAATTAAACAAAAATATTTTTTTATTAAATTTAAAAATTACATAAACAGCCTAAACAAAAAAATAAGTTTATAAAAAATAAAAATAAAATAAAAAATAGAAAATAAAAAAATTTTCCCTGCGCCAGGATTTGAACCTGGGACCTCAGGCTTACCACGCGAGTGCTTTGCTCTGTCGGCCATTGTGACTGCTAGAGCGTCGCGAGCAAAAAGGCACACTTATGCTTTTCACGGGGCATGAGTTGGCAGACTATCTCATCAACTGGTATGATACCATGGGCGTAGCCAGGTAGGGGCAGGGGCCCCCCTAACTTTCAAATATTCCTTATATATATATAAAATAGTACCCTGAAATGCCAACTTAATAGGGTCTAGCCCCGCCCCCCCCCTAAATTTCATTCTGGCTACGCCGATGTATGATACTACTAGTATTTATACTAGTAGATGCTGATGAATAGCCTGACAATTGACATCTCGTAGGACATCGCAATGTTAAAAATACCAGTCGCTGACATTGAAAAAGGATAGAACGTGAACTAGTTCGGCTGAAATGCAAACCGGTAGAATTCTAGTTCACAACTAGTTGCTTATCCTTACTCAGGTCAGAAAATTCAAATGGAGCTTTGATGTGGAAACAATGAAATTCTTCATTATTAAAGACCACAGCTATTTCCTTTACAATAAATCTATTATCGTATGCTTTGAAGCCTTGAACATCTACTGTCGTAAACATTATGAAAAGTAATAATGAAATATATTTTTTAATGTTAGGCTTTTTATATGAAAACATAAAATTAAATGTTTTTACAAACTCCCAACACTTGTTAACTTCAATTAAAAATATAAATAAAATGACCAATCTTCATATTTATGTGGTTTCATAAAATTCTCTCACACACACACACACACTTTTTATTAAAACGGGAGCGCCCACTTTTCCCTTACAAAAAAGCGCCAAGCGTTCACTCCAGCGACATCCAGTATGTACATACATTCCCTTTCACCAAAAACACCATTTTTCCTTTCACCATTTTACCTAGAACCCGTATTTCTATACTACTGTGCCAGTTACACAAGGACTTGGCATCAGTTGGCATTTCGAGTTGGCGTCAATAAGCACAGAACAGAAACGAATAGCGTGCTTTATTGGATTCGGTCAACTATCATATGCCACACAGCTTCATGTGTAAATAAGTTTTGTCTTATGGCGATTTCTTTTATACAAAATATGTTGCCTTTTCAATGACCTCTAGTTAGTATTTGTGCGTTGAGGACACTGTGAAGGCAACATTTTTCGTTAGAAAAGAAAACGCCATTAGTTAGGAAAAACACCTCCTATTTTTCGGATATCGAAAAATCGAAGAGCTTCGAAGAAAGTCGACATATCGAGCCCCAATCGTCTTACTTCTTGAAGCAGAAATACTCTAGGACCTAGAGTCTAGATGAACAAAAATCTGACAGAGAGTAAATATCTAGAAAATGAAAGCAAATTTTCGCCCAAATGCCGATTCAGAATAAGAAAATTTTCGCAAAGTTTAATGCCTCGATTTCGAAGCGCCCCACAAATGAGAAATCGGTCATTTAATTTTCTTTTGTGGCGTATGTTTGGACTTTAGGGTGTATGTCGAGAAATTATTTACACTTTTAGCGGTGATAGCAGTAAATACACACCATATTCGCTGTAAAAAATTTCGAATTGTGGCCCGGCCATGCGTTCTTCAAGTTTTCAAGTCAACTCCGCACAGGTGTAAAGACAGTCTAAGAGTGTTCATGCATCAAAATTTAATTTTGAACAAAATTCGTTTGCGTTAACTGCGGTTTGAAGGAAACATGAAACCGTAAAATTTTTGTTTGTTTATTTAATTCTTTGATTCGCCCCTGCTATGATATGGCACTACATTCTATGTAGTAGTTTAAAAATATACATACTTCTGAGTCGCTTTACAAAGTAAGTTACGTGTAATGCAGAGCAGTCCCTCGGAGTAGTTCGGTGCTTGGAAATAACTTCGGCTGCACGTCATTTTGCAACTGACAACGTAATGTGTCGTCGGAGGTGTTCATTTTGCGCTTTACTAGTAGATAACATTGGCCATGATGACAATTTTGGTACTAAAAACTGAAAGAAAACATGGCTTACCTCGTAAGGTGCTTATCTATTTTCCCAGTGGGTACACGTATACTTCTACAATCACAAAAATTTTCATAGGCTGTCTTTCTTTGATTTCGAATTGAAAACAAATTGTGATCATATTTATATCATATAGCAATATAGAAGTATTACATATGTATATGTTCCTGACGAAAATTATACGCATTTTTTTGACTGCCCTGGAAAATGCCAGAAAATAGTTTTATTCATACGAATCGTTGTTTGCAACGTTCCGAATAAATAAAACTATTTTCCGTGAGTTTCCAGGGCAGTTAAAAAAATTCGCATAATTGTCGTCACGAAATTGATATCATAAATTTTTTGCATCTAGTTCAGCTTTCGTCACTCGAAAATTTTACTTTAAAGAGGTGGTTTATTTGATATCAATTATTTTGGGATTTCAAATTTAAAATCACCGACATTCCAAACAAAAATATAAATGTTCTATTTCTCTCAAATAAATTGCTAAAAACGTTAGCAAAATCTAAATTATTTGTTCAAATATTTAACTTTGAATACAATTCCGCTGAAACATATAATTTTTCGACGTACACGGCCTACAAATAATTTATCGTGTGCAGGGAACTAAACTCGCGAGAAATTCCCCCGATTTGCAGGGAATTTCACTAGGTGGCTAGGTTAGGTAAGGTGGCAGCCCGGGTAACCGGTGCTCACTTAGACAATGTAAGATTGTCCTTTGTGATACCACAATTTGGAAAGGCCCCCTAAACTTTATCGTTAAAACGCTCCGAGCCGATCATGTATTTACTAATACGGCTGATCTCAATGCCCCAGAGCTCCTCAGGGCTGTTTAGAAAGTGAGAGCCAAAGTACTTTAACCTAGGTGGCACTCACAATCACAAATTCTTTCGAAAATCCTACTAATTAGACTTAGGGAGCTTTTGAGCTAAAACGCGAAAGAGCTAGCTCTTTTAATTGAACTAGTTCATTCATTAAAGTGAGCGAAACTTTTCTGTAAAAATACTAATAAAAATGGAAATGTAATTTTATGGGAATCGTTTTTCGTTGTAAGGGCATAAATAAACAGCTAATCGGTATTCACGCTAAAAATACATTTTATTTCATTTAATTTTCCATGTTTTACATCGTTCAGTGCCATTTGCGTTAAAAGAAGTAAGTATTTGAGTTGAGTTTTTGGGATTTGTTGCTTAACAAGCCTTTCTCTTTCAGATGCCAAAGCGAAGCGCAATTTATTGGCATTTCGAAGGTAAAATTGAAGAAGAAAAAACTAAATTCAGGCACTACCGTATTTTCATAAACATCCTTTCGTGATTTTGGAGAAAGAAGACTGAATTTCAATCATTTATAAAAATGTATGTCTTATAAACAGGGCTGCAAACCGGGTTTGAGCTGAACCTTCGCTTTTTTCGGGCTTCGAACCGAACCACGAACCGAACCGTTATTTTTAAATGCCAAAACCGAACTGAAAACCACTCCAAAAAATGGTTCGGTTCGGTTCAAAAATTAAAATCCACTAAAGCATTTTTAAAGTTTTGTAATATCTGGTCTAAAAATGCAACCGCTATAGTAAAAGTCAGTTATAATTTCGTCCATATAAAGAATGCTTGATTTGTTATATAGAAGAAAATGCCTAGCAATGCTTGTTAAATAAAAAATTTATAAAACTCGGATTTTTTGAGTTTGGATTAAAAAGTTTGAGTCATTGATGCAATTTTGTTGAAATTTGTAGATTTGTTCTAATTTCGTACAAAGATTGAAATTTGGATTCATATGCTTCTTGTTATATAACGAGCTATACTTTTACAAAAAATTAGTTAACATTAAACCCACAAAAGGCAAATAGTCAAATGTCGCACTAATATTATTTTGATCATAGGTATACTTGTACATATGAAGTTAAGGCCAAGTTTAAATAAACTTCAGCTTACCGAAAATGAGGCTTTCAACATTAAGCCAGTGATGGGCAAAATTGTATTTACTAAGTATTAAATACTAAGTACCAAGTACTATTTACTTAGGTATTTAGGAGCTGCTAAATACCCAAGTACTATTTACTTAGGTATTTAGGAGCTGCTAAATATTCAAGTAAAAAGTATTTAGGTATTTAGGAGCTATTAGATATTAAAGTAAGAAAAACTAGAGTATTTAGGAGCTGCTAGATACCAAAGTACAAAAGACGAAAGTATTTAGTAGGCGCTAAATACTCTCGTCCAAAGTACTCATGTACCTTGGGGATGCAAAATACTTCCACTAAAGTACCAAGGTATTTAGTCGATGGCTAATTACTTTCAAACTAAATACTGTATAATTTAGGAGAAATTTAGTGAATTAACATCCCACCTTACACTCACCTCATCTTACTTTACCACAACTCACTTCACCTCTCCTCAAATCAACTCACCACATCAAACTCACCACACCTCACCTAAACTCACCACACCTTCTACAGCTACACCAAAATCCACCAAATCTTAACTCACCATAGTTGAAGTCATCACACCCGTTCTCACCACACCTCACCTAAACTCACCACACCTCAATTTGAGAACCGTTGCGGGATTTGAGAGATTCTTCAAACTAAATCACAATTTTCAATACTATTTCGGGGTTTTCGGGATTATTTTGGGATTTTCGAAGCTATTTCTTAATTCTTTAAGAATTTAGGGTTTGAGATTTGCGGGATTCTCGGAACTAATATCGGGATTTTCGAGAACCCTTTCCCAATATTTAGGGATTTTTGGAACTAGTTTCGGAATTTTTGGAACTTTCGGGATTCTCGGAATTAATAGCGGGATTTTCGGGAGAATTTCGAGATTCCCGCGATTTTTGGGACTCCTGGACTATTTTTGGGTTTTTAGGACTAATTTCAAGTTTTTAGGGACTTTCGGGACTGTTTCGGGATTTTTGGGACTTTCGGGATTCTCGGAACTAATATCGGGACTTTTGGGACTTCCGGCAGCATTTTGCAATTCTCGGGAGTAATTTCGAAATTTTTGCACCTCCGCGACTTTTCGATTTTGGGGACCATTTCCAGATCTTTGGGGATTATTTCGGATTTATGGAGTTTTCGGGCTTCTCGGGAATATTTTCGGGACTGTTGGGACTTTCGGGGCTATTTAGGGATCTTTGGGACTAATTTCGGATTTTTGGGACTCCCGGGACTATTTCGGGATTATCGGGAGAAATTTAGGTATTTTTTGGGACTTTTGCAGATTTTTGGGACTAATTTAGGAAAATTGGGACTTTTGAGTCTACTTCGAGGTTGTCGGGAGTAATTTCGGGCTTTTTGGGACTTTCGAGACTGTATCCAGATTTTTGGGACTATGTCGGGATTCTCAGGAATAACTTCGGATTTTCGGGGTATTTCGGGATTTTTGGGACTTTCAGAACTATTTTTGGATTCTCGGAACTTGCGGGACTATTTCAGGATTTTTGGTACTATTTCGTATTTATCGGAACTGATTTCGGGATTTTTGGGACATTTGGGGCTTTCAGGAGTATATCTATTTTTTTGGGACTTCTTTTGGATTTTTTAGACTTTCGGAACCATTTCGGGGTTTTCAGGAGTATTTCGGGATTTTTGAACTAATTTCGGATTTTTCGGACTTTCGGGACTATTTCTCAATTTTTGGGGAAAATTTAGCAATTTTGGGACTTGGAGAACTATTTAGGGATTTTTGGGACTTATTTCGGATTTTTACAACTTTCGGAACTATTTCGGGATTCTCGGAACTAATTTCGGGACTGTTGGGACTTTCGATGCTATTTAGGGATTTTTGGAATCTCGGGACTATTTGGGGATTATCGGGAGTAATTTAGGTATTTTTGGGACTTTCGAGACTATTTCCAGATTTTTGAGACTCATTTTGGATGTTTGGAACTTCCGCGTCTATTTCGGGATTGTCGGGAGTAATTTCGAGATTTTTGGGAATTTCGGGAGTATTTTGGAATTTTTGGGACTATTTCGGGATTCTCGGAACTGATTTCAGGACTTCGGGATTATTTGGGAATTTTTGGGACTAATTTCGGATTTTTGGGACTCCCGGGACTATTTCGGGATTCTCGGAACTGATTTCAGGACTTCGGGATTATTTGGGAATTTTTGGGACTAATTTCGGATTTTTGGGACTCCCGGGACTATTTCGGGATTCTCGGAACTGATTTCAGGACTTCGGGATTATTTGGGAATTTTTGGGACTAATTTCGGATTTTTGGGACTGCCGGGATTAATTTGAGATTTTCGAGACTACTTTGGAGCTTTTGGGACTTCCGGGATTCCTGGGACTAGCTTCGGGAATTTTGGGACTTCCCGAAAAAGTTTCGAAAGTCTTAAAGTTCCTAAATTAGTCCCAAATTCCCAAATGGTCCCGAAAGTCTCAAAAATCAAAAAATAGTTCCGAAAGTCCCAAAAATTCGAAATTAGTCCCAAAAATCCCTAAACGGCCTCAAATGTCCCAAAACACTAAAATTAGGCCCAAAAACAAAGATAGTCCCGGGAGTCCCAAAAATCCTGAGGTAGTCTCGAAAATCCCGAAATTAGTCCCGAGAAATTTATTTATTTATTTAAGGGGAACAGTGGTTGTACATGTAAGACAATAATCTTTTAATAGTACATGAACTTAATTAACATATTATTGAATTGAACTAAAACTAAAATTAAGTGAGCTTACAACTAAAAAGAAGAATTACTTATATATGATTTTTATTTTTTTTTTTTAAATAAAATAAAATATGAAGACTACCAGAGAAGATAAATGAAGAGAAGAGAGGAAAGAAAGGAAAATTATTTATCACAATCGCGCTCACTACATAGACTTGAAGTAATTACCCTGCAGGGAAAGCTACTAGTTGTGAACTAGAATTCTACCAGTTTTCGTTTCAGCCCAACTAGTTCACGTTCTATCCTTTTTCAATGTTAGCGACTGGTATTTTTAACATTGCGGTGTCCTACGAGATGTCAATTGTCAGGCTATGCATCAGCATCTACTAGTAGAAATACTAGTAGCATCATACCAGTTGATGAGATAGTGTGCCAATTCATCCCCTATGAAAAGCATTAGTATGCATTTTTGCTCGCGGCGCTCCAACAGTCGCAATGGCCGACAGAGCAAAGCCCTCGTGGGATTTTTTTTTTTTTAATTCTTTTCATAATATTTCTTTTATTTATATTTTTTATTTAGGGTTTTTTGTATGAAATACGACAAAATGTGATCCCAATTTCTACTAAATTGACAACACTTTTTACTCAATATCTCCGAAATTAAAGGAGATATCCAAAAATGAACGCCATTTTACAACGCTTTTATCAACTTGCAATGTTGTGTTCCAGAAACTTTCAATGTTGTGTTCCAGAAACTTTCAATGTTGTGTGTCCGACACCATAAAGCAAAGCTTTGAAAAGCTCCTATAAAAAAGCATAGTGAATAGGGCGAGGTAGATGACATCTAGATGTCGCCCTATGTACTACGTTTGCTACACCGGAAATAGACGACACGCCATTTCTTTAAATAAAATTAATTGGTGCTCGTTTGTATGTACATACATATGTAAATGCATGTGTGTGCACCTTTCTATTAATATCGTTGAATTATTTTAATATCTATTGCAAAATTTTATTCAGACAGGACTAAAAAGTAGAAAATAAATAATATAAAAAAAACTTTTTAATATACAACGCTTTTATAAATGGA
>NW_016159601.1:19273-32242 GCF_001687245.7 Rhagoletis zephyria
ACTAGATTTTTAAGTTTGTTATATATATTTAAATTGAAATAATTATTCCTACTTACATTGATCTAACTTTAAAAATCTGAACCACCTCCAAGCGGCCTCGAACCTGCGATCCCAGAACCACAACCAGTAGTCTTCGCGTGACGCCACAGCCGACATTTGTAAGAAAAGCAATTAATTGCGTTTTATTTTAGGCTTTGGCAATTCAAAGGCAGATGTCGCTGAATGCTTAAGTGCTTCGAAAATGTCGAACTGGTAAGCACATACTAGTATATGAACTAGTATTTTTTCTAATTGGTTTGGGTTTTCACTGCAGGGTAAGTATTATCGCCTTGTAGTTACTCCTATTCAGTATAGATTTAACGGACTCGGGGATATTGTTCCAGAGTCTCACAGCGTTGATAAAGAGCAATCTCGTGAGGCTAGATATGTGTATTTAGGGACTATCAGGTTGTGGCGTCTACTGGATTTTGTTGGATTTAGCTTCTCATATAAATACATTGGAGATTTCCATTCTAATAATTTACTAGAGTGCCAGTTACTGTCGAAATTCGACAGGTTTTCTAGTTTTAGAAGCCTTGGACAGGTCTTCTAACTTAACAAGTAGCAAAACTTATACGGTACAAATTAGAGAAGTATCGATTATTGTACATATCGATACCAATATAAATTACTAAATCGATAACAAAATCAATTATTTAATCGATTATTATACCGATAACAATATCCATTATTGTATCGATAACAATACCGATCATTATATCGATTATTATGTCGATTACAATATCGGTTATTTAATCAATAACAGTATCAATAATATCGATTATTTTATCGATAGCAATATCGATTGTTATATCGATAAAAATATGTATAATATCGAGTTTTATATCGATAAGAATATCGATCTTCATCTTCATTCTTTTCTTCATATTTATCTTTATTTTTGCATATTCCTCTTCATATGTACCTCAAAGTGTTTAACTTTACCTTGATCTTCGTTTTTGCCTGTATCTCTAGGCATCTTTGTTTTGTTTTTATTCTCAAACCGCTAAACCGCTGAGAACCATTTCCATGTGCATTATTCCCCTTGAATTTGACAATTTACTCCCAACCAACCAACTGCCGCTAATGAAGTTTCACTTCATAAATTCAAGAAATGTTCTTACCCTTTCAGTTACCCTAATTCTTATGTATCTGCCATTGTTTCCATTTTCGTCTTTATCTTCACTTTTGCCTTCTTTTTTTTTGACTTCATCGTTATCATTTATTTCTTCATCTTCATATTTATCTTTATTACAAAGCTTAATTTCAAATGTGAAGTGAAACAACATGAGAAACATATCAAATTGAACATGTTGCAGCAACATCTATACACAAATACGAAAAGGTTTAAACGTTGGTTTGGCCGTAATTTTCAACCAATCGCGAAACCATAAAAAATCTGCTCATCTACGGAAAAATGCCTTTCCAACGGTGTCTTGGTTTTGAAATCGGTTCGGTAGAATCGCCAAACGAACGGAGACAAAATTTATGTTAGCGTATTAATATATAGATATATAAATATGCAGTTCCTAGCGGCAAGATACTCAGTAATGCTACACCCCAAAATTTCATTTTTCCAAAAGAATATGTGGTCGAAATTTTTTAGACCATACACGTAACGGGTGACATTGAAAATAACATTGATTTTGTGGGAGGAGATTGAGTCAAGGCTGCTGTAGACAAATTCAGAGTACGTTATGTGGGGCAAGATGAGTTGTCTAGCTAGCTTACGCCTAGTTTCCAATGGCGTAAATGAGGCAGAGATTCTCAACCTACGCAGAACGGAATACACACTATTGACGACACTATTAATGTGGTCGGAACAGGACAACTTAGAGTTAATGACAAAGCCTAAACTTTTTATCTTGTTTGTAAACATTAAAGCACTGTTACCAATAAACAATTCAGGGATATTTTCAACATGTACTACACTATTACATATTGGCAACACAAAGGACTTAGAAGCATTTAGGCATAAATAGTTATCACTTGCCCATTGCGATATAGCAGACAAATCACTATTTAGTTTGAAACACAAATCGTCAACAAGACCTACACGACTTGACAAATACACTTGAATATCATCCGCATACGCATGTACATTAATATACTTACACACTGAGAACACATCATTGACGAACATACTGAACAAAAGCGGGCCTAGGACAGATCCCTGCGGGACACCAGCTGACACAGCTTTAAAACTAGAGGAATCATTCTTCGTCTTCACTTTTTGAACCCTACCCTCTAAGTAACTCATCATAAATTTTAAAGAGTTATCAGAAAAACCAAAATAATGTTGAAGTTTCTTACATAAAATATCGTGGTTAACCGTGTCAAATGGCTTAGAGAAATCTAAAAGGCATAGGAGAGTTAAATCACTGTTTTCAAAATGTATTCTTATGTCATCCAGTATTTTCATCATGGCAGTGGAGCAGCTATGCTTTGGTCTAAACCCGGACTGTAGTGGAGATAATAGATTGTTGCATTTGATAAACGCCGAGATTTGCACTGCCATCAAGGACTCACATACTTTTGCTAGTGCTGGTAATATACTGATCGGCCTATAATCATTAATATTAGTAGGGGCACTCTTCTTGGCTACTGGGAATATGACGGCTCTTTTCCATTCGAAGTGTGAGGAGCACTTTTATTACTACTCGTAGCCGTAAATAGCTCATTCAATACATTCGGGTCTAAATCACACTCAGGTTCGAACTACCGTGAACTTTCAAGTTTTTTAAGTTCCTCCACAAAACTTTGGAAGGAAGTGACGGGTCCAATTTAGCGCTACAGTATGCGATCTTTGCTTGCTTAATAAATGATGTAGCTTTATTTCTAGCTGTTTTATATTGAGACCAGGCGAAATCAGTCTTTGTCCTTCTCCATTTGACGTATAGCTTATTGCGAAATTTTATAGCAGAGTCTACTTTTTTATTAAACCAAGGGAAAGATGGATTGACTGCCCGAGCCACACGGAGAGGAACATGACTATCAAATATTTTAGTCAGAATTTCATTAAGAAAAAGAAGCTTATCATCGACAGAATTACAGAACCAACAGTCATTCCAACTCCCACTTGACAGACTTTGATATAACTCGTTCACATTTATGGCTTTAAAATCACGATATAGGAATGTGCTTCTAACAGAGGGACTGTTGGAATAACATTAATAGCATTTGATTCTTCTTTATTCAGTTTATTGATTTAGCAGGTTAACTTTTTACAAATTTCAGCTGTGTATCTCTATCACGCGATACGAATAGAAATATAATACAGAATAGTAAAAAACGTAATATATAATTCACAATTCATTTCATTATAGCCTATTTTAAATGTTTACCGAGGTGGGCAAGATACAAATTTTCGTGATAGGTCGTTTTACTAACTTCTCGTTGCAAAAAAAGTGTTACTACTCTCACCAAACCATCAGTTCCAGGGTGAAGTTCATGTATTTTTGCTAGTGGCCAGTAGCCGGGAGCGCTACGCTCATGCATTAACAAAACTACGTCACCGACAGCAGGATTTCTCTTTTGTTGTGCCCATTTTGTACGCTTTTGAAGAGTGTGCATATATTCATCGGTCCATCTGCGCCAGAAATGTTGTTTAAGCCGCTCCACGAGTTTTCAGCGAGTGAGTCGATCGATATTAGTGTCAAGTAAATTCTCTTCTGAAATGCATGTAGTTGGCTCACCCACATGAAAATGAGTAGGTGTTAGTACCTGAGAATCATCTGGGTGCGCAGTTAAAGGGTACAATGGCCTCGAATTTAGGCAACTTTCAATTTGTGTGAGTAAAGTGTTCAGTTCCTCATAAGTAAGTGTACGATCTTTCATTATTCGACGCAAATGATGTTTGGTCGACTTCACACCAGCTTCCCACAAGCCTCCGAAGTGGGGAGACGCGGGTGGTATGAAGTGCCAGGTAGTACCTTCGTTTGCTAGTGCCCCTGCTAGATGTTCAGCGAGCTCTCTGCCTTTTAAAGTAATTTTGCAGTTCTTTATCGGCGCCCACAAATGTAGTTCCACAGTCGGAGTACAAGTCTGCACAGCGACCTGTTCTGCAAACAAATCGATGAAAAGCTGCGATAAAAGCGTCGGATGTAAGACTTGAAACTGCTTCCAAATGAACTGCCTTGGTGCTCATACAAACAAAGAGACAGATATAGCCCTTAGAAGTTGTTGCTTTACGAGCTGTTGATTGCTTTATGGCTATCGGGCCAGCATAGTCTAATGCGCTGTGTAGGAATGCTTTCGGTGGCTGAAGCCGAACAGCCGGTAAATTTCCCATTTGTTGCTGGTGTGCTCTAGCTGTATATTTAAAACATATCACACATTTACGAAGCACAGAGCGAGCTAGAGAGCGTGCCGAGAGAATCCAATGGCGACGCATGACATACGACATCATCAATTGAACTCCACCATGTAAAGTTTTATGATGAGCATCTGTAAAAATAAACAACGACAATGTAAAGCCTCCATCGGTATGCGGTGCGCTAAAGAGTTTTTTTTTAAAGTTGATCAACCAATTTTCGTTTATTATGATACCTACTTACTAAGGCAGACCATGAAAATGCATAGCTGGCGTCAGCTGCGGGATACTCATCTACCATCTCTTTTGGAGTACCCGTACAGGAACCTTTTAAATAAAAATACTTTTGAACCTCGGTTAAAGCTGTGTTGTTGTGAACTAAGGACAGGAATATATCGCGGAATGGAATCCATTCTAGGTAATCTCCCGAGAACGTGGGAAGTCCGATTTTTGGCAAACGGGCAGCTGAGGAAATAGTGTCGTTCCTAGAATTCACCATCGCGAAGGTGCTCCCATGAACAGCTGGCGAAACTGGGTTGCTAAGTTCGAGCTGAAGGTCGATCAGCTTTGATTTAAGTGAAATGTACAAGTCGTAGCATGTGTAAAACACATCTTCAGATAAATAGGGAGCGTCTGTTTCTGGTATTGAGTTATTACGCAAGGTTTCGAGGATTTTATCGTGGCTAACTTTGAAGTTTTGGTAGGTGGTGTCCACTTCGGTGAGCAAACTCTGGACATAACCTCTAGTCTTTTCCTCGGATGGTTTTCTGTCGAAGCTTACCATCAATAGCAGTACTCACACATTCCATTTTCTTCAAATGGGAGCAAGCTGCAGATTATAATAGTTAGAAGCCTTCCACGTGGTGGCGATTTGGCGAAGTGTTTAGAAAGAGGAGCACCTCTTTTCAGCGTGTTACTTGTATCAAAGTAAAGCAATTACATATATTTACGTAAGGGATTTTTATTCCTAAATCCCGGGTTTCAGCACCATTTTAATGTTGGAATAACATTGAAAGCATTTAATTCTTCTTTATTCAGTTTATTGATTTAGCAGGTTAACTTTTTACAAATTTCAGGTGTGTATCTGTATCACGCGATACGAATAGAAATATAATACAGAATAGTAAAGAACGTAATATATAATTCACTATTCTTTTCATTATAGCCTATGTTAAATATCTTACAGGGTGATTCAACTTATGTAGAAACAAACTTTTAGCTCGTACCGAACACGGACGATTAAACATAACATCTACTGTACAAAATATTAAATCATGGTCAGAAATAAAAAATATTTGGTCGAATTTGAGAATATGTTTCAGACTTGAAGAGATAAAATAATCTAAGGGGCTAGGGTTTGAATTATTGGCAAATCTCGTCGGTGAAGTTTTGTTGACTATGGCAAGACCAGCCGCAGCTACATGGTTATATAATTTATCAGCATAAGTGTCATTTAGGAGGAGGTTCACATTAAAATCGCCACATATTACATAAAATTCATAGTCAAGTAGAAACATAGACAGTTCAACAAAAAAAGGGTCCAACAAACAACACTTACGGGGATTATATACGCACGACACTAAAATGCTTGTTACACCATCAGAAACCTCAGCTATAATGAACTCAGTATTTGAGTTATGAGATTCGGCCAGAAGACGTACTTTTAAAGATGATTTGCAATAAATTGCAACACCTCCCCCTCTTTGGGTACTGCGGTCATGGCGAAGAAGATTGTAGCTTGGAATACTGTAGAAGAAGTCTGAAACAGTGGGGATAAACCAAGTTTCAGTGACACAGATTACGTCAACAAAGGATCCCTCAAAGACATACTTAACGTAGTCTAGTTTGTCGGCATTAAAATGCACCACATTAAGGCCCACCGACTGCTTAAATAAAATGTCTAATAACATCTTATGGTTCCCACCAACACTGGAGGCGCTTTTGTTTTCTGGGTTTACTATCATTGAACTAATACGAAGAGAGACAACTACAAGTGCATGTATATACAAATTTAAAATGCAAATGAGTACGATTGTAATATTTCACAAGACAGAGAGATTTTCGACAGCACATATGAATAAAAAGACAATAAGAGATTGAAAAGAGGGAAGATATTGACCTAAGTCATGTGCCTTTAGAAACAATGCATTCAACTTCTTCTTTGTTGCCAACTTTTATTGCTTCACTTTTTGGTTGAACTCTCACATAAATATTACCGCGAATAGAGAAGGTAGATGATAAACGTTTCCGCTTCTTAAGCTGCAAAGCAAATTGAAGGAGTTCACGGTTACTATTGGTGAGGCCTTCGTGAACATATATGCGCTCATCAGTATGACGGCCAATGTCACGCAATATTATTCCCCTCTTCTTCAGCTAGAAAAATTTCGCCAGCACCATAAATATTAGTGATCGATCACCCGAAGAGACAAGCTTTACTATAATGGGCGAACTTGTGCTATTATTTTTGCGTACACGAAAGACAGCACGAATGGGGGGGAGTATTCATTTGAACAGCCTCGCAGATGTCGTTGGACACATCGCTCAGATGTTCATCATGCATTTGAGGTATGCCATTAATTATAATATCGTTAGCAACGGAGGAATTTTCATATTCTCCGATGCTTGATCGCAAAGCTGCACTTCTTTCCTAAGCACGTCCACATGTGCACACTCCCGCTCAGTTTTAGCTACTCGGTCTTCCAGCTGTGTCATTCTCATCTTCACAGTTTGGATGTCAGCAGCCATCTCACTGAGTCTCTGCATCATTCTCTCTTCGAACTCTTTCATAAGTGCCGTCAGCTGACTCATCATACTCTCCATCTTCTCCTCAATTCGTAGGAGCCATGCAGAAGGCAGACTATCAGAAGATTTCGCCTTATCTATAACAGCTGTAGTCCGATACGTATGTTTCTTGTTCTAGTGCCCATATTCGCAGAAAAATTAAAAAAAATGCGCCATTTTTGAACAAAAAATCGCCAAAAATCGCCAATTTTGTTTTATAAAATTCATGAAAACGATTTAACAAATCTTTTATTTTAAAAATGAGATCTTGTTAAAATATAGTTTTTAAAACCAGAAACGAATATAATGCCTTCATCGTAATAAGAAATAACACAAATCACTTATATAATAGTGATGTACAAACAATTTTCTTTAAAAATACGCATACTTTTTAAAAATATTAGTTTCAAAACATTTTGCAATAGGACTGCGCAGTTACTAAATTTATTATAACACATATTAATTGATTAATCGCACAATCCGCTTTTAAAAGCTCGGCGCTAATAATTAAATAAAAACCTATTATAATAAGGCGAAATCAGCTAATTCCACAATTTCCTCAAAATCACCTATAGTGTCTGAATGATTTACATTTCTGTTGTTGTCATATATTGAGCTATTCAACCTTGATAACATACCGTTTGATATTGGAAACTTTTTGCAGCAGAATCTATTAATCTTCATATAACACTTTATTCGAACTATTGAATTAAGACTTTCCAACTTTATTACGAAAAAACGAGCTCAACAAAGCATGTGAGTGCGGCAAGGATAATAAACAGCCCGATTCTGAATAGAAACTCCCTAGGAATTTTTCCTCATTTCTCTTTCCTCCTATCATGAATAAAAATTCCCTGAGGATTTTTCCTCTTTTCCCTATTCTCCTATTCTAAACGATCTTCGAAAAAAGGAAAATGTATTTCGGGAAAAAAGTAAGTATTACGAATGTCAAAAAGGAGGAGAATTGATTTCGTTATTCTGGGAGAATTTTCACCGGTATTTTAAAAGGGAACTGCTACAAAAATGTAAGCTAATTACAATTTAAAGAAACTTTGGTGTAATAAAACGTTTAAACCTTTAATTTTAGGTCCAAAACAACAAATAAGAAACAGGTAGAAATCTTAATAAGCCTAATGGAAGCTAGGTTATTTTGGTTTATTACATGAAAACGTGCGATTGAAATCAAAATATTTCAACTCACATGTGTAGTTAAAAGACCAGATTTTAATTTAGCACTATTATTTAAATTTCCGGAGCACTGGTTTATTAATAATGCGGCTTCCAAAATTCACAGTGGCAACTGGACCTAGCAAAGAGTACTCTTATCCTATTTGCCCACTTATTTCGGGTTATTACAAGAAAACGCGCGATCCAAATTAAAATCTCTCAACTTACCCGTGTAGTTAAAAGATTGAGCTTTAATTTAAAACACATATTTCAAATATCCGCGCACTAATTTATTAACAACTTTAATCTGAAATACTCTTATATGTGAAACACACTTTTATGTGTATAACACGAAAATTAAATGGCGGCAGTTGAGCTGTCAAAATAACTATCAAACAGCTCTTCGAAAGTTCGAATTTCCTGCTCCCAAATTTTCGAGAAAAATGCTGCTCCCTGGCAGTTTCGTATGTGAAATCCGCGAGAAATGAAATCCTCGGGAATATTCAGAATTGGGCTGAATATGAATTTACTTATATTTTCAAACATTTTATTGCCTGTTGCGGTTTTCACTCCGTAAGCAATTATCCAAAATTTTTCAGAGTCGGATGGAATGGTTCTGAGAAAAGTTATTCCATGGGAAATTTAAAAGATTTAAATATTCAGTTTCCTCTGCTTTTCTTTCCTTCAATGTCAAATAGTGAATTGGCAGGACCCTGAAACTAGTCCTCATCATCATCAAAGCTTTTTTGAAAGTATTTAATTGACTAGATAATCGTTTCAAAAATTCTTCGATTAAGGTCATTAAACATTTTTGACAGTCTTTTAATATTGCTTCCTAAGTCAAGTTTATAAAGCAGTTCATTAGCATCTTCTGTAAAATTATTGTGGAAAATAAGTTTTGTATATTTTTTTTTTAATTTGGAAAAAATTTATTTGAAGGGAAAAAATCGCCAAAAATCACCAATGGCGATTTCCTAAATTTTTACGCGCAAATATCAAAAAAAAAAAAGCCAAATTGGCGCGAAATCGCCAAATCTGGACACTCTGCTGATAAGAGAACAGCTGATGAAAATGCAGTGGAAGAAAATGCCGTAACAGGCACGTTGAGGTGTTATTATTTTTGCAGTGTTATTGTTTTTGGTGATTTGTGTGTTTATTGTTTTTGACGATTTGTGTGTTAATGTTTTACCTCTTGTTTCTTCTTATTTTGGGTAAAATCAATAATTAATCACAAAGAGAATGTTTTTGTCACTTTCTGCAATCGCTTGATCAATGCATTCACACTCGACAAGGTTTGAGATATTATATTAAATTGAATACAGCAAAAATGCGCGATATTCACCAATGGCAAACGGAGGAGCGATAACACACGTCCGCACTCCACAAACGTTATACAGGACTTTGGGACTTCCGGGATTCCTGGGACTAGTTTCGGGAATTTTGGGACTTCCCGAAAAAGTTTCTAAACAGTCCCAAATATCCGAAATTAGTCCAAAAATCCCGAAATACTCCTGAAAACCCCGAAATGGTCCCGAAAGTATCAAAATTCCAAAAGAAGTTCCAAAAAAAGTGAATTCCGCGAATTACGAAATATTCCCGAAAATACCAAAAATCCTGAAATAGTTGCGAAAGTTCCAAAGTTCCTAAATTAGTCCCAAAAATTTCTAAATACTCCCGAAAGTCCCAAAAATTCCGAAATTCCTCCCGACAATCCCGAAATAGACCCGAAAGTTCCAAAAATCCTAAATTAGTCCCAAAAATCTGGAAACAGTCCCGAAAGTCCCAAAAATACCTAAACTACTTCCGATAATCTCGAACTAGCCCCGAAAGTTCCAAAAATCCGCAATAAGTCCCAAAATTCTGTAAATAGTCCCGAAAGTCCCAAAAATACCTAAATTACTCCCGATAGTCCCAAAAATCCGAAATTAGTCCCAAAAACCACGAAATACTCTTGAAAATCGCCCGAAAGTCCCAAAAATACCTAAATTACTCCCGATAGTCCCAAAAATCCGAAATTAGTCCCAAAAACCACGAAATACTCTTGAAAATCGCCCGAAAGTCCCAAAAATCCCGAAATACTCCCGAAAATCCGAAATTATTCCTGAGAATCCCGAAGTAGTTCAATAGTCCCAAAAATCAAGAAACTGTCCCGAAAGTCCCGAAATTACTCCCGACAATCTTAAAATAGACCAGAAGTTCCAAAAATCCTAAATAATACCGAAATAGTCCCGGGAGTCCCAAAAATCCCTAACTAGTCACGAAAGTCTCAACAGTCCCGAAATTATTCCCGAGAATCCCGAAAACCCCATAAAAACAAAACAAGTCCCAAAAATCTGGAAATATTCCCGAAGGTCCCAAAAACTAGATATTAATAGTACAGGAGTCCCAAAAATCCCGAGAATTCCGAAATATTCCCGAAAGTCACGCTATTAACTCCGAGAATCTCGAAAGTCCCAAAAATCCCGAAACTAGTTCCAAAAATCCCTAAATATTTTGAAAGTCGTTTCGAAAATCCCGATACTAGTTCCGAGAATCCCGAAAATCTCAAACAAAGTTTCCGGGAATCCCTAAAGAATTACGAAATAGCTTCGAAAATCCCAAAATAGTCCCGAAAACCCCGAAATAGTCTTGAAAATCCTGATTTAGTCCGACGAATCTCTCAAATCCAGAAACAGTTCCCAAATTGAGGTGTGGCGAGTTTAGGTGAGGTGAGGTGAGAACGGGTGTGATGAGTTCAACTGTGGTGAGTTAAGATTTGGCGGATTTGGTGTACCAGTAGGAGGTGTGGTGAGTTTAGGTGAGGTGTGGTGAGTTTGTATCTGGTGAGTTGATTTGAGGAGAGCTGAAGTGAGTTGTGGTAAAGTAAGTTGAGGTGAGTGTAAGGTGAGGTGTTAATTCTCTAAATTTCTCCTAAATTATACAGTATTAGTTTGAAAGTATTTAGCCATCGACTAAATACTTTGGTACTTTAGTGGAAGTATTTTGCATCCCCAAGGTACATGAGTACTTTGGACCAGAGTATTTAGCGCCCTCCAAATACCTTCGTCTTTTGTACTTTGGTATCTAGCAGCTCCTAAATACTCAAGTTTTTCTTACTTTAATATCTAATAGCTCATAAATACCTAAATAATTTTTACTTGAGTATTTAGCACCACCTAAATACCTAAGTATTGTTTACTTGGGTATTTAGCAGCTCCTGAATACCTAAGTTCTTTTTACTTGAATATTTAGTCATCTCAAAATAAGAAGTATTTGTGTATTTAGTACCCAAAGTGGTACTTTAAGTACAAAAGTATTCATTTAAGTATGCTGTTTTAATCTACATACTCGTCTAGGCTCACCACTTGTTGAAACCTTAAAAAGTTTATTAAAATTTTTCCAATTTCACTTTGATCGCGTTGATTTTAAATTTTGTTTTTCTCCATAGAAAAAAATTGTCCAACATACTTACTTTGTATGGCAGAAAATCCGCGAAAAATTGCTAAAAATCAACTTAACACTTAAAAATTTTCCCTAGAAATTCTTATTAAAAGTTTGTAATTTAGATGAATCTGTGCAGAATATTCATAATTTTTGCACAAAATTTGATAATTGGGCTTATATTGTTAAAAAATAAGCATTAAATAAATAGCCAATACTTGATAAAATGTCGCGTCGAAAATCGAATTTTTCTCAAATCCCTTGGTAATAGTGAAAATATATTGTATGCATAAAATATAAAATATAAACAATTTTGTTCAACATTTATTTTCATTTTAAAATAATTTGTTTATAATCTGAACGATTTTCATCATATTATTATCATAAATCAGTAACAGTAAGTCTCGCCTTAAATTTGGTAATTATTTTTTTACCGATCGAGTAACATTTACCAAAGTTATATCGAAAAAATTAAGTGGATCTCCAGATTTTTTCTAAAAAAATTAAACCACCCCCGTCCCAGCAATGGGTTGCGCGCTGGGTTTGGGACCCGCCACGTAAAAACCACTTCCAGTGAAGAAGCAAGGCAAAGCTTCGAATGAGACCCCCCTTATGATGACGGCCACGGCAAACGTTTAAAGGACTACGATTTGAGGGCATGCACCTGGAATGTCCGGACGGTTAATGGGGAAGGTGCCTCTGCCCGGCTGGTTGATGTCCTCGTAACGACAAAAGCTGACATCACCGCCATCCAAGAAATGCATTGTACNGGTGTTGGATTCGTGGTAGGAGAGAGACTCCGTCGCCGAGTACTGGCGTTCACCCCGGTGGACGAACGTCTAGCCACAATCCGCATCAAAGCTAGATTCTTCAACATCTCGCTCATCTGCGCCCATGCCCCGACGGAAGAGAAGGATCAGGCATCCAAGGAGCACTGCCCCCGGCATGATATCAAAATAGTGCTTGGCGACTTCAATGCCAGGGTGGGTAAGGAAGGGATCTTCNTTTCATCATATTATTATCATAAATCAGTAACAGTAAGTCTCGCCTTAAATTTGGTAATTATTTTTTTACCGATCGAGTAACATTTACCAAAGTTATATCGAAAAAATTAAGTGGATCTCCAGATTTTTTCTAAAAAAATTAAACCACCCCCGTCCCAGCAATGGGTTGCGCGCTGGGTTTGGGACCCGCCACGTAAAAACCACTTCCAGTGAAGAAGCAAGGCAAAGCCTCGGATGAGACCCCCC
>NW_016159601.1:32267-38646 GCF_001687245.7 Rhagoletis zephyria
TAAGCACGTCCACATGTGCACACTCCCGCTCAGTTTTAGCTACTCGGTCTTCCAGCTGTGTCATTCTCATCTTCACAGTTTGGATGTCAGCAGCCATCTCACTGAGTCTCTGCATCATTCTCTCTTCGAACTCTTTCATAAGTGCCGTCAGCTGACTCATCATACTCTCCATCTTCTCCTCAATTCGTAGGAGCCATGCAGAAGGCAGACTATCAGAAGATTTCGCCTTATCTATAACAGCTGTAGTCCGATACGTATGTTTCTTGTTCTAGTGCCCATATTCGCAGAAAAATTAAAAAAAATGCGCCATTTTTGAACAAAAAATCGCCAAAAATCGCCAATTTTGTTTTATAAAATTCATGAAAACGATTTAACAAATCTTTTATTTTAAAAATGAGATCTTGTTAAAATATAGTTTTTAAAACCAGAAACGAATATAATGCCTTCATCGTAATAAGAAATAACACAAATCACTTATATAATAGTGATGTACAAACAATTTTCTTTAAAAATACGCATACTTTTTAAAAATATTAGTTTCAAAACATTTTGCAATAGGACTGCGCAGTTACTAAATTTATTATAACACATATTAATTGATTAATCGCACAATCCGCTTTTAAAAGCTCGGCGCTAATAATTAAATAAAAACCTATTATAATAAGGCGAAATCAGCTAATTCCACAATTTCCTCAAAATCACCTATAGTGTCTGAATGATTTACATTTCTGTTGTTGTCATATATTGAGCTATTCAACCTTGATAACATACCGTTTGATATTGGAAACTTTTTGCAGCAGAATCTATTAATCTTCATATAACACTTTATTCGAACTATTGAATTAAGACTTTCCAACTTTATTACGAAAAAACGAGCTCAACAAAGCATGTGAGTGCGGCAAGGATAATAAACAGCCCGATTCTGAATAGAAACTCCCTAGGAATTTTTCCTCATTTCTCTTTCCTCCTATCATGAATAAAAATTCCCTGAGGATTTTTCCTCTTTTCCCTATTCTCCTATTCTAAACGATCTTCGAAAAAAGGAAAATGTATTTCGGGAAAAAAGTAAGTATTACGAATGTCAAAAAGGAGGAGAATTGATTTCGTTATTCTGGGAGAATTTTCACCGGTATTTTAAAAGGGAACTGCTACAAAAATGTAAGCTAATTACAATTTAAAGAAACTTTGGTGTAATAAAACGTTTAAACCTTTAATTTTAGGTCCAAAACAACAAATAAGAAACAGGTAGAAATCTTAATAAGCCTAATGGAAGCTAGGTTATTTTGGTTTATTACATGAAAACGTGCGATTGAAATCAAAATATTTCAACTCACATGTGTAGTTAAAAGACCAGATTTTAATTTAGCACTATTATTTAAATTTCCGGAGCACTGGTTTATTAATAATGCGGCTTCCAAAATTCACAGTGGCAACTGGACCTAGCAAAGAGTACTCTTATCCTATTTGCCCACTTATTTCGGGTTATTACAAGAAAACGCGCGATCCAAATTAAAATCTCTCAACTTACCCGTGTAGTTAAAAGATTGAGCTTTAATTTAAAACACATATTTCAAATATCCGCGCACTAATTTATTAACAACTTTAATCTGAAATACTCTTATATGTGAAACACACTTTTATGTGTATAACACGAAAATTAAATGGCGGCAGTTGAGCTGTCAAAATAACTATCAAACAGCTCTTCGAAAGTTCGAATTTCCTGCTCCCAAATTTTCGAGAAAAATGCTGCTCCCTGGCAGTTTCGTATGTGAAATCCGCGAGAAATGAAATCCTCGGGAATATTCAGAATTGGGCTGAATATGAATTTACTTATATTTTCAAACATTTTATTGCCTGTTGCGGTTTTCACTCCGTAAGCAATTATCCAAAATTTTTCAGAGTCGGATGGAATGGTTCTGAGAAAAGTTATTCCATGGGAAATTTAAAAGATTTAAATATTCAGTTTCCTCTGCTTTTCTTTCCTTCAATGTCAAATAGTGAATTGGCAGGACCCTGAAACTAGTCCTCATCATCATCAAAGCTTTTTTGAAAGTATTTAATTGACTAGATAATCGTTTCAAAAATTCTTCGATTAAGGTCATTAAACATTTTTGACAGTCTTTTAATATTGCTTCCTAAGTCAAGTTTATAAAGCAGTTCATTAGCATCTTCTGTAAAATTATTGTGGAAAATAAGTTTTGTATATTTTTTTTTTAATTTGGAAAAAATTTATTTGAAGGGAAAAAATCGCCAAAAATCACCAATGGCGATTTCCTAAATTTTTACGCGCAAATATCAAAAAAAAAAAAGCCAAATTGGCGCGAAATCGCCAAATCTGGACACTCTGCTGATAAGAGAACAGCTGATGAAAATGCAGTGGAAGAAAATGCCGTAACAGGCACGTTGAGGTGTTATTATTTTTGCAGTGTTATTGTTTTTGGTGATTTGTGTGTTTATTGTTTTTGACGATTTGTGTGTTAATGTTTTACCTCTTGTTCCTTCTTATTTTGGGTAAAATCAATAATTAATCACAAAGAGAATGTTTTTGTCACTTTCTGCAATCGCTTGATCAATGCATTCACACTCGACAAGGTTTGAGATATTATATTAAATTGAATACAGCAAAAATGCGCGATATTCACCAATGGCAAACGGAGGAGCGATAACACACGTCCGCACTCCACAAACGTTATACAGGACTTTGGGACTTCCGGGATTCCTGGGACTAGTTTCGGGAATTTTGGGACTTCCCGAAAAAGTTTCTAAACAGTCCCAAATATCCGAAATTAGTCCAAAAATCCCGAAATACTCCTGAAAACCCCGAAATGGTCCCGAAAGTATCAAAATTCCAAAAGAAGTTCCAAAAAAAGTGAATTCCGCGAATTACGAAATATTCCCGAAAATACCAAAAATCCTGAAATAGTTGCGAAAGTTCCAAAGTCCCTAAATTAGTCCCAAAAATTTCTAAATACTCCCGAAAGTCCCAAAAATTCCGAAATTCCTCCCGACAATCCCGAAATAGACCCGAAAGTTCCAAAAATCCTAAATTAGTCCCAAAAATCTGGAAACAGTCCCGAAAGTCCCAAAAATACCTAAACTACTTCCGATAATCTCGAACTAGCCCCGAAAGTTCCAAAAATCCGCAATAAGTCCCAAAATTCTGTAAATAGTCCCGAAAGTCCCAAAAATACCTAAATTACTCCCGATAGTCCCAAAAATCCGAAATTAGTCCCAAAAACCACGAAATACTCTTGAAAATCGCCCGAAAGTCCCAAAAATCCCGAAATACTCCCGAAAATCCGAAATTATTCCTGAGAATCCCGAAGTAGTTCAATAGTCCCAAAAATCAAGAAACTGTCCCGAAAGTCCCGAAATTACTCCCGACAATCTTAAAATAGACCAGAAGTTCCAAAAATCCTAAATAATACCGAAATAGTCCCGGGAGTCCCAAAAATCCCTAACTAGTCACGAAAGTCTCAACAGTCCCGAAATTATTCCCGAGAATCCCGAAAACCCCATAAAAACAAAACAAGTCCCAAAAATCTGGAAATATTCCCGAAGGTCCCAAAAACTAGATATTAATAGTACAGGAGTCCCAAAAATCCCGAGAATTCCGAAATATTCCCGAAAGTCACGCTATTAACTCCGAGAATCTCGAAAGTCCCAAAAATCCCGAAACTAGTTCCAAAAATCCCTAAATATTTTGAAAGTCGTTTCGAAAATCCCGATATTAGTTCCGAGAATCCCGAAAATCTCAAACAAAGTTTCCGGGAATCCCTAAAGAATTACGAAATAGCTTCGAAAATCCCAAAATAGTCCCGAAAACCCCGAAATAGTCTTGAAAATCCTGATTTAGTCCGACGAATCTCTCAAATCCAGAAACAGTTCCCAAATTGAGGTGTGGCGAGTTTAGGTGAGGTGAGGTGAGAACGGGTGTGATGAGTTCAACTGTGGTGAGTTAAGATTTGGCGGATTTGGTGTACCAGTAGGAGGTGTGGTGAGTTTAGGTGAGGTGTGGTGAGTTTGTATCTGGTGAGTTGATTTGAGGAGAGCTGAAGTGAGTTGTGGTAAAGTAAGTTGAGGTGAGTGTAAGGTGAGGTGTTAATTCTCTAAATTTCTCCTAAATTATACAGTATTAGTTTGAAAGTATTTAGCCATCGACTAAATACTTTGGTACTTTAGTGGAAGTATTTTGCATCCCCAAGGTACATGAGTACTTTGGACCAGAGTATTTAGCGCCCTCCAAATACCTTCGTCTTTTGTACTTTGGTATCTAGCAGCTCCTAAATACTCAAGTTTTTCTTACTTTAATATCTAATAGCTCATAAATACCTAAATAATTTTTACTTGAGTATTTAGCACCACCTAAATACCTAAGTATTGTTTACTTGGGTATTTAGCAGCTCCTGAATACCTAAGTTCTTTTTACTTGAATATTTAGTCATCTCAAAATAAGAAGTATTTGTGTATTTAGTACCCAAAGTGGTACTTTAAGTACAAAAGTATTCATTTAAGTATGCTGTTTTAATCTACATACTCGTCTAGGCTCACCACTTGTTGAAACCTTAAAAAGTTTATTAAAATTTTTCCAATTTCACTTTGATCGCGTTGATTTTAAATTTTGTTTTTCTCCATAGAAAAAAATTGTCCAACATACTTACTTTGTATGGCAGAAAATCCGCGAAAAATTGCTAAAAATCAACTTAACACTTAAAAATTTTCCCTAGAAATTCTTATTAAAAGTTTGTAATTTAGATGAATCTGTGCAGAATATTCATAATTTTTGCACAAAATTTGATAATTGGGCTTATATTGTTAAAAAATAAGCATTAAATAAATAGCCAATACTTGATAAAATGTCGCGTCGAAAATCGAATTTTTCTCAAATCCCTTGGTAATAGTGAAAATATATTGTATGCATAAAATATAAAATATAAACAATTTTGTTCAACATTTATTTTCATTTTAAAATAATTTGTTTATAATCTGAACGATTTTCATCATATTATTATCATAAATCAGTAACAGTAAGTCTCGCCTTAAATTTGGTAATTATTTTTTTACCGATCGAGTAACATTTACCAAAGTTATATCGAAAAAATTAAGTGGATCTCCAGATTTTTTCTAAAAAAATTAAACCACCCCCGTCCCAGCAATGGGTTCCGCGCTGGGTTTGGGACCCGCCACGTAAAAACCACTTCCAGTGAAGAAGCAAGGCAAAGCTTCGAATGAGACCCCCCTTATGATGACGGCCACGGCAAACGTTTAAAGGACTACGATTTGAGGGCATGCACCTGGAATGTCCGGACGGTTAATGGGGAAGGTGCCTCTGCCCGGCTGGTTGATGTCCTCGTAACGACAAAAGCTGACATCACCGCCATCCAAGAAATGCATTGTACGGGGTAAGGCAAGCAATGCCTGGGGCCTTGCGACGTCTACTACAGCTGCCATGTAAATGAGCGCAAATTCGGAGTTGGATTTGTGGTGGGAGCGAGACTCCGTCGCCGAATACTGTCGTTCACCCCGGTGGACGAGCGTCTAGCCACAATCCGCATCAAAGCGAGATCCTTCAACATCTCGCTCATCTGCGCCCATGCCCCGACGGAAGAGAAGGATCAGGCATCCAAGGAGCACTGCCCCCGGCATGATATCAAAATAGTGCTTGGCGACTTCAATGCCAGGGTGGGTAAGGAAGGGATCTTCGGAACCACCGTCGGAAAATTCAGCCTCTACGACGAAACGTCCGACAACGGATTGAGGCTGATCGACTTCGCCGGGGCCCGAAACATGGTAATATGCAGTACTATGTTCAAGCCTAAAAAGACCCATAAAGCTACGTGGCTGTCTCCGGATCGAAAAACAAGAAACCAAGTCGATCATGTTGTGATAGACGGAAGGCACGCTTCCAGTGTTTTAGACGTACGCACACTCCGAGGCCCAAACATCGACTCGGACCACTATCTTGTTGCAGCCAAGATCCGCCCCCGCCTCTGTGCAGCAAAAAATGGGCGCCCAAATATGGAATGCTTAACGTCGAAAAGCTGCAATCACAACAGACAGCCAGTGCCTTCGCTACTCGACTCTCACACCTGCTCTCAGAGAGAACTCTTCAACAAACCGACATATACGAGCAGTGGAACCACATTTCCAGCTCATTAAGTACCGCCGCCGAAGGAGTAGTCGGATTTCAGCCAGACCGAAAGAACAACTGGTACGATGAGGAGTGTCCGGAAGCTGTAGAGAAAAAATATGCCGCCTACAGGGCCACGCTGCGATCGGGAGCAACATGCGCTCTGTGGGACCGCTATAGGGATCTGAAGAGGGAAGCGAGACGTATTTGCCGCAATAAGAAGAGAGAGGCCGAAATACGTGAGTGCGA
>NW_016159601.1:38978-59328 GCF_001687245.7 Rhagoletis zephyria
CGCTCTATAAGTCACTCATCATGCCCGTGCTGGTATATGGCGCAGAAGCATGGACAATGACAACATCCGATGAGGCGGCTCTTGGAGTGTTTGAGAGAAAGATTTTGCGGAAGATTTACGGGCTCCTACGCGTTGGCGACGGCGAGTACCGTAGACGATGGAACGATGAGCTGTATGAGCTTTACAACGACACGTACATAGTGCAGCGAATTAAAATACAGCGGCTCCGCTGGCTAGGCCACATCGTTCGAATGGACACCGACGCTCCAGCTCTGAAAGTATTCAACTCGGAACCCGCTGGTGGTAGCAGAGGAAGAGGGAGGCCCCCACTGCGATGGAAAGATCAGGTGGAGAAGGACTTGGCTTCACTTGGCATTTCCAATTGGCGTCAGTTGGAACAGATGAGAAACGACTGGCGTGCTTTGCTGAACTCGGCCAAAATCGATTAGGCGGTTACAGCGCCAAAAAAGAAGAAGAAGAGGGATACTTATTGCATGTCCCATACTTTCATATAACGGCAAATTTAGAAAACGGCAAAAATGTACTTCTTTGGTGACTAATGAAACCATTCCGCACCAATTCTCAAGACTGCATAGATGGACTTAAAAAGAGCGTTTCTCACCCTAATTGTATTATGCTAATGTATGTAAATACTTACATATATGCTTGAAACTATTATTAACTTATCTAACGATTCCTAATCTTTGACAATACATGTTTGACTTCATTCACCACGATCTTGAAAACTGACCAAATCGGCGTGACCAAGTCCATGACCTTTTAATATTATATAAACATCCGAAAACCTTAAAACGTTTGAAATAAATCTCGTCTCACTTTTTTGTATTTTTCACTTAGTTGCTGAAGTAATGAAGAATTTAAAATTCCTAAGGGAAAATTATAGTTTTTGGAAGTTTTATCTTAATATCTTAAAAACTTGTAGACTTATGGAAAAATGATAAATGAACGAGGTACTAAATTTAATAACCTTTAATTTTATATATCGTCCTGTTTATAGCAATTAACGAATTCCATAGATATTACAAGCCAAAATTTTATTTTCAAAATTCATACACTTTGATTCAATTGCGCGGGCTAAAGATAAGTTTTAAATTAATCTTTCGTGGCCAATAATAATTGACTTAGACTTAAGACATCACTATTACAATACGATCAATTGCCTTTTTTCCTCCCCCCCCGCCCCCCCTCCCATACAAAATCGACCCAGCCTAATGTGGATATTTAAATTTGATCTCAATACCAAAACCTTTAATTCTTATATTATGGATTCGTCATATTTTTGTAATATTTATATTAGGGCTGCAAACCGGTTTTGAACCGAACCGTCGCTTTTTCGGGCTTCGAACCGAGCTTCGAACCGAACCGTTTTTATTAGCAAATGCCAAAACCGAACCGAAAACCACCCCAGAAAATGGTTCGGTTCGGTTCAAAATTAAAATCCACTATAGCATTTTTCATGTTTTGTAATACACATCTTTGTCTAAAAATGCCATCTGTAAGGTAGACCTGCAAAATTTCTTTTCTTTGATGGCAACTACGTGAGTGGTAATTTCGCCCCAATAAAGAATGATTGAAATGTTTTTATATGGAACAACATACTTGACAACGCCAGCAAAAAAAAACCCAAAAATCAATACGATATTAAAAATAACTCAAACTTGCACTTAACACATTACACTAAAATTAAATGAGCTATATAAATCTGCATACTTCGATTTTCTTAGTTCTGATTAAAAAACTTTATACTTTGAGGCAATTTCGTTGAAATTTGTAGGTTTTTCCTAATAGTCGTACAAAGTTTTAAATTTAGATTTATATGGCTGTCGTTATATAACGAGCTACACTTTTATAAAGAAATAATGAACATTAAACCAACAAAAGAAAATTAGTCAAATGTCGCACTAGACATAACTTAAGACCTAGTTTAAGTTCCAACCTACTGAAAATGAGGGGGCCAACATTTTGAGTGTCAATTCAAAATTCTGAGTATGCTGTTTTTGTGTACTCGACTAGGCTCACGACTTGTCCAAACCTTAAAAGAGTTTATGAACATTTTTGTCTAATTTCCCCTTGATTGCGTTGATTTTATATAATTATTTTTGTTTAGGGTACTACGCATTTCCTTCCATACAACAAAAAAAATCCCACATACGTTGTGTGGAAGAAAATACGTGAAAAATTGCCAAAAATCAACTTAAAGCTTACAAATTTAGATTAAACTTTCCAGAATTTTCATATGAAACTTGGATTTATGTGTTTAAAAACAAAAACAAATATTAAATAAACAAGAGAAATTTGTTTTTGTTATTTTATGGCCTTATAATAATTATATTCAACAATTTTATTGAGCTTTAGGCCGTTTTTAATGAAAAACTTATTGTGGAAAAGCAACAATAATTTGAAAAAAATGGTAGAAGTGATAGCTATTTCGGAAATCACCACATTTCCTCATCAGACTTCTTTCAGTAGGCTTCGAACCGACGATCCCACTGACTCAGCCAGTTGCCTATGCACCGTGCTAAGTACGCCTTGTAAATTATCGTTTGCTTTTTTCCACTATTTTCATTTTTGTTATGCCAACACAATCAAGCGCAGCTATTCCGCTGCAATTCACTTGATCATGTGGTTGTTGGTATTGTTGGTTTTTGCTAATAATTCTATTTTTAGAATGTTTAACTTTTAGGTGTGCTCGTCCTTAAGTTATTTGTTTTTGTTATTTTTTTGGCCTTTTAACAATTATATTCAACAATTTTATAATGAGCTCGAGGCCATTTTTTAAATGAAAATTTATTGTGGAAAAGCAACAATAATTTGAAAAAATGGTAGAAGTGATAGCTATTTCGGAAATCACCACATTTCCTCATCAGACTTCTTTCAGTAGGCTTCGAACCGACGATCCCACTGACTCAGCCAGTTGCCTACGCACTGTGCTAAGTTCGCCTTGTAAATTATCGTTGCTTTTTTCCCTCTTTTTCATTTGTTAAGCCAACACAATCAAGCGCAGCTATTCCGCTGCAATTTATACTTGATCATGTGGTTGTTGGTTTTGTTGGTTTTTGTTATTAATTCTATTTTTAGAATGTTCAACTTTTAGGTGTGCTCGTCCTTAAGTTATTTGTTTTTGTTATTTTATGGCCTTATAACAATTATATTCAACATATTTATTGAGCTTGAGGCCGTTTTTAATGAAAAACTTATTGTTGCTTTTCCACAATAAGTTTTTCACTAAAAACGGCATCAAGCTCAATAAAATTGTTGAATATAAACAAAAGAAAAATAGCCAATACTTGCTAAAATGTCGCGCCCCTTCATTTTTCCCCTACTTTAAATGCAGATATTTGAATTTGATCTCAGTAACAAAGCCTCTAATTTATATATTATAGGTTTGTAATATTTTTTGCAATATTTGCATCCTTTAGCATAAAAAAATTGAACCATTTGAACCGAACCGAACCGGGGTTCAGGGAGACTCATGAACCGGTTCTTGTACCGGTACAAGTTTTTTCCAAATTGGTTAGAACCACTGAACCGAACCGCACTGATTTTTGGAGAGGTTTGCAGCCCTGATTTATGTACTTTAGCATTAAGAAATTGAACCACTTGGACGGAACCGAACCGCGGTTCAGAGATACTCGTGAACTGGTTCTTATACCGGTACAAGCTTTTTCTAATCGTTTCGAACCACTGAACCGAACCGCACCGATTTTCGGAGTGATTTGCAGCCCCGGTTATAAAACGTGCATTTTTATTGCTCTGTAATTCAGTTAAACACCGAACTAGTTCAATTAGGTGAACGAACTAAGAATCAAAAGAGCTAGTTCATTGAGCTGAACGAAATAGAAGTTGACTAATCTTTAAAGTTAACTAAAAAATCCAACTGTACTACTAATCCTACTAACATCATAAATCTGAAAGTTTGTGACTGAATGAAACGGCTGGACGTATTTCAGTGAAATTTGGCACACTTATTACCATGAAATTGATTAATNGGAAACACCAGGTCCCGTCTTATTCGCAAAACCCTTGTAGACCAGTGTATATCGGTTTTTTTAAAGAGGGTTGCCATATGTTTCACACGTTAAACCTATGATAACTATTAACTATGATAAATATTACAACAATGTGGGTTCAAACAATAGGGTTTTAAAAACGATTTATTACAAAAATAATTTTGAAGAATGTTACCACCTTTTCATAAACTTAAGTAAAAACGCTTTTTAAGTGTACATATTTTTTGATTCTTATGCATTTCCTCTATAAAAAAATATATTTTTTTTAAAGTATCATATGCTTTATCGCTATCAATATTTAAATTACTTTAAATCAAAAGTTAATTTTGTATTAGTGAGATATTCGCTTCACTCTTTCTGTGAATGCCGAAGTTGCAGGAATAGAGAGCTTAAGCGAAATAATTTTAAGTAAATCTGGTAAATCTTTCTAAGTATTTTTAAAAATGTTGCCATTTTTGATCTGTGGACCCTTTGCTTTAAAGTATATTTATTTTAATATTGATATTTCAGTATAAATGTCATCCATTTTAAAACATTTCTTTATTGCAAATGACTGAAATATATTTATATTTACAATTGAAGAAATATAGTATTTTTGCATACCATATTTTTTCCAACAGTAGCACTATATACCCAAAAAAGACCCAAAAAATAGTACAATACTATATATTATAGTACGGTTGGCAACCCTATTGTCACCGGCTCAAAGAGTTAAAATGAGTTTATAATAAGGAAAATGAATTAGCAACAAGAGTTTACGGGATGTACATAGCTCAGTGGTTAACGCTTCTGACTTTGAACATCGAATTCGCAGGTTCGATCCCTGCTGAAGTCTAGAAAAAGAAGTCTGATGAGGAGATGTGGTGATCTCCGAAATAGTGCTATAACTTCTACCGCTTAGACTTTGTTGCTTTTTCAATTTTTCCTAATAAACAATCGTGGTACAAAGCTCAATAAAAATATTAAAAATAAAATGTTAACAAGCCACAATAACATTGACAAATAAAATGAATTTAATTAATAAGTTAACTGAAACCTTCCAATATAGAGATTTTTGTTTGAACACTCTTTGCCACAATTGCCTTTAAGCATTAATGGGTTTTTCGAAAATGTACCAACATTCAGCTGATGCAGGATTCCGAATATTCAAGTCCGAAAATCGTCGCAGATTCTTTTTTTCGAAATAAACGTATAAGTATGTATGTATATATTAAGGATGACCTAATTTGTATGAAGCCAAAAAAATCTAATTTTTGTTGGGATACCATCTAAAAACGTAATGTTGGTTGCAGAATTATGAAATACAAAATTTGAGCCCGATTGGAGGTTATTTAGAACTTCCGCATTGAGCCAAAAGTCTCAGATGACCCAAAAAGCTTATATTAATACATATAATAATAAATGCAATAAAGGATACTCTCAGCGTCACCCATAACCAACGACGGGGACATGGGGTTATCTGTTCCCTTTTTATTAATTTTTTTTTAAATTTTTACTTTTTTATTTAAGCCTTTTTTTGATTTTGAATTTTTGTTGCTTTTTTTAAATTTGTAGTTTTTTTTATCTCAAAGTAATTTTGTTATATATTAAGAGAAGAAAGCTCCACTGCCGCTTTTAGCAGTCTCGTTTATATCGTTCCCAAGTGCCTAAAAATTGTTGGTGGATCGATGCATCGGATTGCTCTGACCAGAATCCTAGTTCTTTATCAAAACCAGTGAATTTAGCACACTCTACTGCGTGCCTGTTCCAACTCTTTCAAATAAACTTTTATTGGATCATTAACCTTTCCTGACGTAAAGCAAGAGTTGACAACTTTGTCCATAGCTTTGATGGCGGCTATCGATATTTTTTTTAAGGAGTCCAGTTGCTTTTAATGAATGGTAACGGCTTTTCAGTTTAACGATTTTATTCAAATTCCGCTTTTTACCTCTACCTTTAATTGAACGGGTAAGTTTCGGTGAAAGTATGTCCTAGTAATTTGGTATAGATTGAAACGGCCTTTTGAAAATGTTTTTTTTTTCTGCTTCTAGCAAACGTGTATAGCAGGTGCTTAGTGGAAATCGCTCGTCATACAAATTATAATTTTTATTTACGAACTTCCGGATAAAATGTTCAGCTTTAGAACTAATCAAAAACTTCTTTGAATTCATTTTGCCAAAAGCAATTTTTTTCCACAAGGCCTGCAAGCAAACCTTTTGTGTATTTTCGTTGTGGGAACATGCATTAACTATGTTCATTTTGCTAAGATGCTTTTCAGAATGCCAACATTCATGACGTCGTTTAAAGTACAAAACCGCGTATCAACAAAATGCAAAATCACGTATGTGAGGTTGACGAAACTATTTTCTAGAGAGTAAAAACACTCATATTTCAAAATGGTTCTCTTTTTTATAAAGTAATCGCATTTCTGGCTAGTATATTTCAGCACGAATGGATATGGATTGAGCCAAGAGCTTGTGTGAGCAAATCCAATTTTTGGCAGCAAATGTCAGTTACGCGGTTTTGCAGAATGACGATGCGCGGTTTTGTACTTTAAACGACGATGAGATGGTTATTCAATGAAGAGAAAATATGTTGAGGTGTTACTTATTATGTCGAATAAGAGATTAAATACCTTATAATGAAACTTCCATTTACGATAGCACATATAAAGAGAGAAGTTATTAAAAAAATATTAATAAGGGTATTCAGACTATACTCGTTAAAGTCTTAATTCGGTATTCGGTAACTCGCACCATTGTTTTGTTTTTGTAAATTACCGAATATATCATTACCAACTTAACAAGGTGGCAAGTCTGATAATTTGGTAACACACGCGTTAAAATGTCAGCTGATTCCTTCCTGTCACCTATTTGCTGGTATTTTCTCGCGCGAAAAGTTCATACATTTTATCATAAGTTGAATTATTCTTTCTGGCGTGGAATTAACAAAACTTGATAAGTAAAAGAACTTCACATCAGCTGATTCGAAAGTAATTTTAATCAGAAAAGGAATAAGGGGCTTTCGAATTTGAAAGTGTTACCGAGTTACCAGATAACGAATTAATACATTAACGAGTATAGTCTGAATACCCTTAATTTAAAAATTGATTTGTGAATGGAACAACCTTCCAAACAAAAAAAAAATAAAAATAAAGACACGCAAAATTTACTTCTACACAGGGACGTCTGGCTACAAAATATAAGATTCTCGGAACTAAAAACGAAATAAAGCTAAAAGTAATAACGCATTACTAACATAAACACCACGAGGTAGAAAGTGTAACATTTAAATCCTTATGTATACTTACATATATCGTCGCTACCATGTCAAACTATCGAGTGTGAAAATCGGTACTTTTCGGGAGAGCAAAGAATCTGTTGTAAAAAATGTTGTCATTAAGAAAAAGTGTGGGATTCGACACTTTGTTAAAGTCAGTATCCTCTGCTTCTAAGAAGACTAGAAATTTGACGATTTGCTAACTTACGTATCTAAACGCATGCGCAAGCATACATGTATGTAATACTTCTATATATACAAGTGCAGTCAGCATTACAGTACAGATCTATAAAAAAATAAAAGAAAAACCGAGTAATCCTTTGTAAAAAATTACACTTGAATTCATTGAATTCAAAACAAATACCAGTGGCGGTACGTTAAAAGAAAATTAACTAGAATTTGGAGTTTTCATTTAATTTCATGAATTTTATAATGAATTAAATTGTAGAAATATCGCACAGATTCTTTTTAAGTTAAATAGAATAATATAGCTGTACAAGCGTATTTTGGAACGCAGATAATTTCTAGTAATTTTAACTAAAAAGTTTGCAATTCTAAGCAAACATTTTTGATCTTTTTTTAATTTTTACACAAGGTTTGGAACTTGGATTTATATCGTTTTTGTTAGACAAAGAGTTCTGCTTTCAAAAAATTGCGAAAAGGAATTCAAATGAAAAACATTGCGAATATTATGTAACTATCATATTAGATCACTAGAATTTTTGAGTGTGAGTCACTATAGTAATTTATTAGTTTTTACCTGAATAATAAAAAATGTGTATCAAATGAAAACTCAAAATATATGTTTGAATTAAACATTCCAAAATGATGAAGTGCTACTATTTTAAAAATTTTAAAATCAGGTCTTTAATTTCCATTTAGCTTTAAAATTACATTTTAATAATAATAATAATAGATTGGCGGTTACACATATGTTGTTGTTGTTGTTGCGGCTACAACAACCCCGCCCAGGTCGGCTGGTATCTCAGTCGTTGTCGTCAAGTTCCACTAACGGCAGCCCTAGGAAGCGTGCAGCTTCTGCGGGGTTGGTCCACAGGGACAAGGCCGTTAGGGTTGTCGGGTTTTCCGGGGATGCGAAGAGATGTTTCGAGTCATGTGGGGTCTCTCCGCATGCCGGACACTCATTTGGCACATCCTCATTCAATCGACTCAGGTAGGAGTTTAACCTGCTGCAGTAGCCGGAGCGAAGTTGTGCAAGTGTCGTTCGCGTCTCCCGAGGCAGATGAAGCTCCGTCTCGTCTGTGTCCGGGGGCGGTATGCCTAGAACGGCATTCACAGGTCTAGAGTCTACATAACTCGAGACTGACTCCCTGTGAATGCCGTTCAGGGCCAGTCGGTAAGCTGTCGGGTCCAGAGGTTGCTTGATGAACCTCTGGACTTCGTCCGTCAGTTCATATAGATGCCTCCTGACGTGCCTAGGCGAGGGCTCCTCTGCAAGCAGCTGTCTGTTTGGGTGGCCACTTCTGTGGCTCCCGATCAGGAACTGCTTGCAGAGCATTATGTTGTTCTCCTTTACGGGGAGCATTTGCGCCTCGCCGTGAAGATGGTGTTCGGGCGACATCAGGAGGCATCCTGTCGCTGTCCTGAGTGCGGTGTTCTGTGCAGTCTGTAGCTTCGTCCACTGCGTCCTACTAGTCCCCGGCGACCACACTGGCGCTGCGTAGTTCAAAACCGGCCGGCCTATTGCCTTGTATGTTGCCAGCAACGTTTCTTTGTCTTTGCCCCAAGTACTGCCGGCTAGCGACTTGAGGACCTTGTTGCGGCTCTGTACTTTATTGACAATAGCGGTTGCGTGCGCAGAGAAGGAGAGCAGGCTGTCGAATGTTACTCCGAGTATTTTGGGGTTATTCACCGTCGGAATTGGTGTGTCATCGACGTGAATCCCCAGCGGTAGCCTGACCTCCTTCGTCCAGGTTGTGAACAGGGTCGCGGAGGATTTCGTAGGGGAGAGGGCTAGACACTTTGCAGTGAAGAAGCGAGAAAGTTCGGAGAGATAGCCGTTTACTTTCGAACACAGGTCATCAATTCCATTCCCAGTCGCCATGATCGAGCAATCGTCGGCATAAGAGACAATCGAGACTCCCTCTGGTGGTTGAGGGAGCTTTGAAATGTAAAAGTTAAACAGTAGCGGGGAAAGGACACCACCCTGAGGAACCCCCTGTTTTATTTTTCGCTGCTTACTCGTTTTGTCTCTAAACATTACCGACGAATGTCGACCACTCAGATAATTTGCCGACCACCGTTTGAGCCTCTGTGGGAGAGAGGAGGCCTCTATATCTTCTAGTAGCGTGGAATGGCAGACGGTGTCAAACGCCTTAGACAAGTCCAACGCTACTAGAATCGTTCTCTCACAGGGACGGTTTCGGTTAAGGCCACGAGTTATCTGAGTGTTTATGGCGTTAAGTGCTGTTGTTGTACTGTGCACTTTACGGAAACCATGCTGATGCTTCGCTGGGGTCAGGTGGTTTGTGAAGTACGGGAGTAGCAAGGCCTCGAGTGTCTTCGCTACCGGGG
This sequence comes from Rhagoletis zephyria, assembly GCF_001687245.7. NCBI lineage: Eukaryota > Metazoa > Arthropoda > Insecta > Diptera > Tephritidae > Rhagoletis > Rhagoletis zephyria. The sequence goes on from NW_016159601.1 coordinate 48,803, forward strand.
AAAGGAGTGTAATCGGACGATACGAATCTCCTTTGTTGGCAGGTTTCCCCGGTTTGAGCAGTGGGACCACTCTCCCCACCTTCCAGATGTCTGGGATGATGAGAGTGGCCATTGACAAGTTGAGGACCTCCGTTAGGTACGCTACCCCCGCAGGACCCAAATTTTTCAGCATCAGCATGCATATTCCGTCGGGACCCATGGCTTTGGAGGCTTTCGCCTTCCCGATGGCCACCTGAACTTCACCGCAAGTGAAAGCAAGGGGGGCACAAGTTGTTGGCAGTTTGTGCAGCCTTCTGGTCACTCGACGCTTGGCTTTGTCCACCGGAGGATGCAGTATGAACTGCCGGCTAAAATAGCTCGCGCATCGCTCCGGGTCCGACGAAGCATGGTCGCCGAAGGAAATTTCGACTCTGTCGTCGTGCTTCGTCGGATTGGACAGTGACCTCACGGTTGACCAAAGCTTGCTCACACCAGAGGTGAAGTTACAGGTCTTCAGATGCTCCTCCCACTTCTTCCGCTTATGTACGTTTACTAGTTGCCGAATCTCCGCGTTGAGATCCCTGATACGGGGATCTCCGGGATCGGCCTGACGAAGGCTATCACGCTCATCGGCTAGAACAGCCGCTTCGGCAGGGAAGTTTGGACGTGGGTCCGATATACATCCTGCCGGTATGAAGCGAGCTGCAGCAGCAGTGACAGCCCTGCGGAACTTACGTTCACCGAGATGGACGTCGGTTGGTGTGGGGAGCGCTGTGAAGGTGTTTTCGGTAAACTCCGCGTAACCTTTCCAATCAGCTTTAGAAAAGTTGATATAGGTCCGGTGTTTGGCGGAGGCAAAGTCGGTTGGTTTATCTATCGAGATGACTATGGGTAGGTGGTCTGATGCTAAAGTCAGCATAGGTCGCCATGTTATGCTGTTTATCAGACCAGCGCTGACTATGGTGATGTCTGGCGAGCTACTGCAGTTACCCATAATCCTGGTGGGTGCGTCGTCGTTCATTGTGCAGAATGTCGAATCGTCTATCTGCTCAGCCAAGTCTGTTCCCCTACGATCGTTTGACAGGCTTGAGTGCCAAAGATCGTGGTGCGCATTAAAGTCACCTACTACCATACGGTTTTCACCTCTGAGGAGCGCACCTATATCAGGGTGATATCCTGCCGGGCAGCAGGTGACAGGGGGTATGTATATGTTAAATATTTCGAGCTCGACATCGCCTGACCGGATAGCGATGCCCTGACATTCTAGGGTGGTATCCCTGCGGTCGATGTCTGCTTCGATAAGACGATACTGCACGGTGTGGTGCGTGATGAACGCTAAGCCACCACCATTATCTCGCTCGCGATCTCGACGGTGCACGTTGTACCCGGCGCAATTCAACAAAGTTGAATTGCTGTGCAACTTCGTCTCTTGGACCGCAGCTATCAATATACCATGCCGACACATGAAGACGGTTATCTCCTCAATCTTGCTCTGTAGCCCGTTACAGTTAAATTGAAGGAGCTGGGGTGTAAGTGATGTGTGTGTTCTTACCGTGGGTGTGAGTGAGGTGTATGTTCTTGCCGCCGTTGGCTGTGTGTGCTGCTGAGGCGGTTGCCGCCCTGTGGTGGTGGTGGGGGGCGTCGCAATTGACGTCTGCGACCGAGCAGCGCAACACGGGCCCTCGAAGTTCCCCGTCCAATCTCGCGTGGTGCGCAGACCTGAACATGCCCTAAAGTGGCACCAGCCAAGGCAGGTGTTGCACTTGACTGATGTCACATTACGGAATATCCTGGTCTGACATACCGTGCAGATTGTAGGGGGAACCAGGAGTTGTTGGCGGCGGCGTGTGGGTGGTGGTGCGGTTGTGTGTGTTATGTGGACTGTCGTGGCTGTGGTATGGTCTATGGTGTTATTATGTTGTTGTGTTGTGGTGACTGTGTGAGGCTGCTCGGGTGGACTGAGGTTGGCCGTGGAGGCTGCTCTGTTTGAGCAACAGGGGGCCACGCACGACGTGGTCCACTGTCTATGTGTCCGTAGTCCTGAGCAGACCCTAAGGTGACTCCACCCCTCGCAGGCATTACACTTGACAGAGGTGGAGTTGTGGTGTAGTCGTCTCCGGCATACACAGCAGGTGTAGATTTCTGGCCCTGGGTTTGACTCGATGCCAGCCCTGAGTAGAAGAATACGTAGTGAATGTAGCCCTATGGACGCACAACTTCTGAGATACTTCGCCGACCTAAACGGGGTTAGATCGCCGAAACAACAGCACTTGGTCGGGTAAAACCCGAGTCATTCCGGTACGTAGAAACGGCTGTCGTGGGAATGCGGTTACACATATCTTACGGTTACACATATCTTAGTGTTTGGCTGAGCTTCTCCTCCGATACGCCGACTCCGAACTGCAATTGTATTTTTAGGAGAAGCTGTTTTTCATGGCACAAATACACTCGGAGGTTCGCCATTGTCTGCCGAGGGGCGACCGCTTTTAAGAAAACCCCTTTTTTCTAAATTTTTTTTTGACCATTCGCTGCGGAGTGGAAGCGCGCACTGCTTACCACTACACCACAGCGGTATTAAATTTTAATACTTCATCATAAAGTTTCGGTTTGTATAAGTAAACATCGTCAACAAAGGGACATAGGCACTAGAGAGAAAAATAATCCCCTTAAAATTTATTTTCAAACGCTACTGAGGATACATCAAACTCGCCTGAATGCATTGGTCACATATATTCACAGATATTAATACATGCAAAACCTGCGCCTGCGCAAAACGTACATTTGGCTCAAAACCATCTCCCTTTGATTGCTGAATCCAAACACATTGCGCAGATAAATAATATAAAATAAAAAACTTTTTAATATACAACGCTTTTATAAATGAACTAAAATTTAGAAAATAGTGTTTCTCACTCCCATAGAATTTGTTTTGATAACTTTTGATTTTGAAATTTTAGCAAAGTCATTATAAACCATTTATAAGATTGAAAACGAAACACGTGGAGCCCATGCAATACAAAGCATTAGATTTAATTGACGATGGTCAAACTACATAACATAGACCTAAAATTTCAACAGAGAAAGTAAATTCATACATATATTACCCTTCATATCAATTCAGGTCTATCATATGCGCCCCAGGTTTTTTTTCAATCTCATAAATGGTTTAAAATGACTTATGCTAAAATTTCAAAATCAAAAGTTATCAAAACATGAGACTGAGAAATATTATTTTCTAATTTTTAGTTCATTTATAAAAGCGTTGTATATTAAAAAGTTTATTTTTTATTTTATAAAATTGTATAAAATTTATTTATTTATTTATTATAATAATCCAGAAAGAGTTACATTTCATATAGATTACAACGAATTATAAATAAGAAGTTCAAACTAAGTATGTAATTAATTTATTTAGTATTGATTGAAACGCGTTTTCGAGTAAGAAAAGTCTAGAACCGAAGAATTTTAGAGCAAGTTGAATTCCTTTAGAGCCCTGAATATAGGATCATTAGAGGCATAATGAGTTCTTACCGTCTCCAAGGAGAAAGTTACGTGATTTCTTAAACATCTCTGAGGCACAGCGAAATGGATACGTCCAAGCAAGTATGGGCAAACTAAGTTACAGACAAAAGTAAGGGAGAGAATAGACCACCTACAATCTAAAGGCTTAAGATTAATAAGTAGACATCTACCACGGTAGGAGGAAATAGGGTGCACAAAATGCAGAGAATGAAGGGCAAAACGAACAACTTTTTTTGGATTCGTTCAACCCTATTGATATCGCAAGCATAGTAAGGTCTCCAAATTACGGCATCATAGTCTAACTTGGAGCGCACCAGGGAGGTACAGAGTGACTTTAGGGTATACGGATCAGAAAAGTCTGAGCTGAAACGTCGAATAAAAGCCAACATAGAGTATGCTTTAGCTATCGTACAGTTTAAGTGGCTTTGAAATGAGAACCTGTAGTCTAACACCACGCCCAGATCTGTAATTTCAGTAGGGTTACCAAACTGAGAATCACCAATGTGGTAGGAAGTTGGGATAGGAGTGGGGGATTTTGAGAAGGTGACATGATGACACTTATTTATATTTAAATTTAGCATATTCTTATTACACCAAGCGTCAACCTTATCCAGATCTCTTTGAAGGTTAAAAGAGTCTGACGGACAGGCTACTGTGGAGTAAATCTTCAGATCATCAGCATACAAAAGAGACTCTGAGAACTTAAAATAACTAGATATGTCGTTTATAAAAATTACAAAAATAAGCGGGCCTAGTAAACTTCCCTGTGGAACACCAGAGATCGCGATAAAGGGATGGGAAGATACATCGTCAACTGCAACAACACAATTCCGGCGAGACAGATATGACTTTATCCACTTCAAAAAGATTGAGTGGACTCCTAGGCTGTGTAACTTTGTAATTAAAATAGAGTGACTAACCTTGTCGAACGCTTTTGAAAAGTCCGTATACACAGTGTCGACTTGAATATGCTTGTGAAAAGCCGATATACAGTATTCAGAAAAAAACTGCCAGATTAGAAACAGTAGACCTACCAGCCATGAAACCGTGCTAATTTACACAGATCAAGCGGTTAATTGAGAAGTATAACTTTTGTTTTACAATGTATTCGAATAATTTTGAGACCGTGGATAATTTGGAAATGTATCTGTAGTTGGCTATATTATTCTTATTCCCACTTTTAAAAATCAGGGTTGATAAGAGTGACCTTCCAGGCATCAATAAACCAACCAACCTCGAGAGATTTGTTGAAAATTAATAAAAGAGGAGACGCGAATGCGTAGCAGCACTTAAGAAGGTATGAAGATAACCCATCCACGTCAGTTTGAGTTGACGATTTGATTTCTCTAATGCCGTCTTCAACATCTTCAATGATTAAAGAGTGAGTTCCAAAATTAACTGGGGAATCGTTGTTCAGGAGATTATTTCCACCTAGATCAGTTTCGTAGTTAGAAATAAGACTTAAAGAAAACTGCAAAAAGATTTGCAGGCTCCAGAGAAGTGTGAGCTTAGATATCATTATAAAATACTACTGAGGGAGTGCTTGAATACGATTTCTTCGACTTTACATACCTCCAAAAACTTTGGGATTGGATTTTATCTCAGTCTCAAATTTCAGAACATACTTACGCTTTACCTCCTTGCTTGATGATTTGATTTTGCAATAGATATTTAATAATTCAACTTGCAGTGAAAAGAGAAAATAATACCATGCAAGCAAAATATTGTTTGCTCACGTTTAAGGTATTCTAACACGATATGTATTTGCATGTGTACATGCCATTTTTACGTATGGAAACTATAAAAAAAAATTGTGTAGATTTCCTACCTAAAAGGTAGGTTACTGATTTCCTACCATATTATTCGCGAAATTACATGCTCGATTATTCAACGAATAGTTTGTTTAAATTTCGGACTTTTTAGAGTGTGATATAGCTGTTGTGGTGTGCGTAAATTTACTACAAAACTGTGTACAAGCAACAAAATACACATCTGCTGTTTGATTTCACCCGTAGAATTGTATAAAGCCGTCAACAAAAAGGATTTTTACGCACGAAAATGTGTAAACGAGAAAAATACATATTCATCGTGTAAATTTAACAAAAAAGTTTAAAAATAAACAAAAATATACTCGATTTATAGTCGCATTTTTAAACAGATTTTTTAGAGTGTACGCAATTACATATGTATTGAAAAAGTAACATTAACAGATGCAAATACATATCGTGTAAGAACACCTTTAGTATAAACATACATACATATGTACATTAGGGTGGTCCAAAAACGGTAAAGTCGGAATTGTAGTGCTCTACCCCCCTAGGATTGTTCTATATCGAAAAAAGTATACCTCTATTTTTTTTATTTTGAAATCAGAAAATATTTGGAGGTCGCTCAAAGTGCGCAAAGTTTTCCATATATTTTTATATGGGAAAAATAAAATTTTTCTAGAAATGGTATAGAATTCTTGAAAATCAATATTTTTCGATCGGAAAACTCTGGTTCTCTTCAGGAGACTTTCGATAATAATACCCAATTGTTTATTTAACCATTATCTATCTAAATATTTTTTATTAGTCGCCCCATTGCATTTTTCGAGTTTTTTATGGGTTTTTGGCGGACCTATAAATTACAGTTGCGATGGAAAAATGGTTAAATAAACATTTGGGTATTATTATCGCCTGCAGATAAACAGAGTTTTCTGGTAAAAAAAAATATTGATTTTTAACCGACTTCCAAAAAAGGAGGAGGTTATCATTTCGTCGGAATATTTTTTTTTTATGTATGTTACCCCATAACTTTGGACCACGTCAACCGATTTTTCTTCGATAATTCTTTTTGCATCGGAAAGGTAGTGTCTCAGAGGTGCTCCCATACTAATCTGGTTTAGATACGCTCATTGGATAATTTTTTTTTTTTATGAGAATTGAAGTCGGTTGTTTTTGCTAAAAATTACTTCTTAACTATTCAATACCATTTCTACGAATAGTTCTTTTTTCCCAATATAAAATACGTGGAAAATTTTGGGCGCTTTGAGCGACTCTTAAATATTTTTTGAGTTCAAAATAAAAAAAGAAGGGTATTTTTTTTTCGGTAAAGAACAATCCTAGGGGGTGAGAGCGAAAAAATTACGACTTTACTTTTTCACATGCATTGTGGACCACCCTAATGAAAATACATACATATAGCAGCAGTTAATTTCATTTAAAGAAATGGCGTGTCGTCCATTTCAGCTAGTGCATTTTTTTTCTACTGGCGGGGCGACATCTAGAGTCTACTGATTGTATCTCTTTGATATGATGCCTACAACGAGGTTGATATATAGACTAGGTTGATATCTAGAATTTGCCGTAAATAGCTTTGCTACATTTATAGTATAAATGGTGGCCTGGACATACAACATAATATAGAAGAATTAAATACATATATGTCCGCAATAGGGATGTTAATTTTTTGAGCTTTTTCCGGCCCCGTGATTTTCGGGATACCGTTATCACAATCCCTGGATCCCGGGGTAAGTCCCGGTATTTAGATATTCATAACTTTTCAACAAACTTAAATCGAAAAAAATGCTTCTATATTGTTTGAGAAGCTCTCCTGCTATAAAATAAATAATAAATAAATGGATTTGAAACCTACTTTTTATTTAAAGTGGCGTGTTTACTTTTTCTCTCTGACGTCAGGACTTATTTTAAAGGACTTTAAAATTTCAAGGATATGATTAATTCCAAAAATTATTTAAAAAATTCAATGCAATGTAGAATCAAAATATGGGTACCAAATGCAAGAGAACATTTCTTTAGAATTTAAGAAAATTAAATTTTGTGGATTCACAAGGATGAATAGGTAATTTTTTAAGCTGATAAAGTTAGAAGGACGAAATTGGAGGATGTTATCGAATTTATATAAGTCCTTAACATACAGGGTGTCCCAGAAGTAACCTGCCAAACTTGAGGAGAAGGCAGGTGGGGTGGTGAGCTCCCTGATAAGCAAAAATTTGCAAGTACAAGTGTCACCGTTTTTGAAATATTTAAATTTTTTTTAATTAAAGAAAAATCGTGCCTTTTTATGTATTTTCTTTAACTGCATCTACAAACCAGGCTATACTTAGTAAAGTTTTTATGTAAAATACTTCCAGATAGTTGCTTCTCCATGCTCAAATGCAATGTAGTTAAAATATATTAAGGACTATTAGGACTATTTTGAGATTTTTAACTTTTTGATATTTTCTTCCCCAACTTTGACTATCTCTGGTGAAAAAAAAATGTACTGAGCTATAACTTTACATTACATTAAAAAATTGCTCATTTAATAAATATTTCAGAAATGTGCCACTCTTACTATTTCGGACAGAAAAAAAAAGTTATAGCCGCTTTTGTGGGTATAGGACTGAGACACGCTAGAATGTATTTAATAGATTTAAATTTAAGTTGCTCTTGTTACTGACCAATGACATGCTAAATAGTACAAAGGTACATTATTACTTGCTCCTGACATTATTTTATGCTACTTACAGGGATTCGGACTAGAGTCAATAACAAGGGCTATATCTATAAATATTTTTTGTGAAGGAAGGGTTCACGTGAAATAAAACATACAAGAGTTGTTTGCAGAAAAATTTATTAATTTATTGATAAAATATGCTCAAATTGGCGACCTTCTACTCTAATACAAGCTCGGCACCTTTTAAGAAAATACCCTTATAGAGATCTTAAACTCAATTGGGCTATCTCAGCAACAGCTCCATTTATTTGTTCCCGCAAATGCTCTTCCTTTTGAATTGTTTTTGATTAAATTTTGTCCTTAATACAGCCCCAGTACAAAAAATCGAATGGATACAGGTCTGGCGATCGAGTAGGCCATGAGATTGGGCCGTATCGTCCAATCCATCGGCGAGGATAAGTTTCGTCTAAATGAGCTCTGAGCAGGACATCCGTCATTTTGCTGCCATAGTCTTCGCCGCAGGTTTAAGGGTACATCTTCTAAAAGAGTTGGAAGCCTTTCCTGAAGGAACTTTAAATAACTGTGGGAGTTGAGCGTTGGCGGCAGTTCCACAGGTCCCAATATCTGACAATTAAAAATACCGCACCATAAATTTATTTTGTACTGGTACTGCGAACGATCTTATCTCATTTCGTGAGGATTGTCTATCTGCCAACTGTGAAGTTTATGTAAATTAAAATAACCATCACGTTTGCATGATGATTCATCGCTCCAAATTATTTTATTAAACAGTTGGGGTCTGAACCATGCATTCGCAACATTTCACTGCAAAATCTAACCCTCGACAGGTAATCTCTCTCTTGTAGAGTCTGAACACGTTTAATGTGGTAGGGATGGTATTTTGAAGCTTTGTGAACTGTAGTTTTTGGCATTCCCGTCCGTCTTTCCATCATTCTCCCTGAAGTCGATGGACCTAGTTCCACTTCCTCTAACACAACTTTAACATCTACCGTTGCAGGACGTCCTGTCTCGCCGCCACGCCTTCCAGGTATGCGACCTTAAAAAAGTTAAAAATGATAGTTAAAAGAAGAATGGCTTCAAACGAGAAAGGTGTAAAAATCACTTACCTTCATATATTTCTCTATGGTTCCGGGCGAATACTTCACGGCCCGGATGCCGACGATTGGGGTATCGCTCTGCATAAAGTCTTTGAGCAGCTCTGGCATTACAGCAAGCTTCACCGTAAATTAGGTGAATATCCGCATATTCATGCGACATATACTGCGTGTTCTCTGTCATAGTATTAATAACACAATGTTCGAAGGGTCCAATTCCACAAAATCAACTTTCATTATTTCCGTTAAGTAACACAAAATAATGTCAGGAGCAAGTAATAATGTACCTTTGTACTATTTAGCATGTCATTGGTCGGTAACAAGACCCACTTAAATTTAAATCTATTAAATACATTCTAGTATGTCTCAGTCCTTTACCCACAAAAGCGGCTATAACTTTTTTTTTCTATTCGCAATAGTAAGAATGGCACCTTTCTGATATATCTATTAAATGAGTAATTTTTTTATGTAATGTAAAGTTATAGCTCAGTACATTTTGTTTTCACCAGAGATAGTCAAAGTTGGGGAAGAAAATATCAAAAAGTTAAAATCGCAATATAGTCCTAATTTTATAATGGTTCCTTAATATATTTTAACTACATTGCATTTGAGTATGCCTTCTCCTTAAGTTTGGCAGGTTACTTCTGAGACACCCTGCTGAATTTTTTAAATCGTTTTTGAATTACTGACGTCAGAGTGAGAAATTAAAAACGCAATTTTAAAATATTTGGCCCATGGTTTCCCGAGTATATTGATATTTGTATCTAAAATATACGATCGCGCGGTATTGTATGTATAATGAGCTAAACTTTTGTAAAAAATACTAATTATTAAATAAAAAAAGAAATAAAGCAATACTGGTAAAAAAAGAGTATCTATTGTTGCCATCAGTGAAAATTACTAAGAAGGCCGAAATCCCGGGATTAACATTCCTAGTGCGCAAGGTATCGTAAATGAAAAAGCATTTTTGCACATTCTATAGTAGTAGCAGTAGTAGTAAAATGTTCTTTATTATTACATCGCTTTTCTCAACTTGCAATGTTGTATGTCCAGACCGCCATTTATATTATAAATATAGCAATGCCATAAATAGGCAAATTCTAGATATCAACCTAGTCTAGATATCAACCTCGTTGTAGGCATCATATCAAAGAGATACAATTAGAAGACTCTAGATGTCGCCCCGCCAGAGGAAGATAAATATTGCGCCTAAATATATGCACTATTTACATACGCTACAGCGGAAATGGACGACCATATCAATTTCTTTAAAAGAAATTAACTGTTGCTATATGTACAATGTATGTACTAGGGATGTTGCGAACGTGGAAAGCAAACATCGCGGATGCAGATGCGAATGCGAATGCGGATGTCAAATATTTTTATACCCAAGGGTATTATAACTTTGTTCACATAACGGTTGTTTGTAACAGGCAAAACGAATCGAGATAGATATAGACAAATGTATAC
>NW_016159601.1:59353-81336 GCF_001687245.7 Rhagoletis zephyria
TGAGGATTGTCTATCTGCCAACTGTGAAGGTTATGTAAAATAAAATAACCATCACGTTTGCATGATGATTCATCGCTCCAAATTATTTTATTAAATGGGGTCTGAACCATGCATTCGCAACATTTCACTGCAAAATCTAACCCTCGACAGGTAATCTCTCTCTTGTAGAGTCTGAACACGTTTAATGTGGTAGGGATGGTATTTTAAAGCTTTGTGAACTGTAGTTTTTGGCATTCCCGTCCGTCTTTCCATCATTCTCCCTGAAGTCGATGGACCTAGTTCCACTTCCTCTAACACAACTTTAACATCTACCGTTGCAGGACGTCCTGTCTCGCCGCCACGCCTTCCAGGTATGCGACCTTAAAAAAGTTAAAAATGATAGTTAAAAGAAGAATGGCTTCAAACGAGAAAGGTGTAAAAATCACTTACCTTCATATATTTCTCTATGGTTCCGGGCGAATACTTCACGGCCCGGATGCCGACGATTGGGGTATCGCTCTGCATAAAGTCTTTGAGCAGCTCTGGCATTACAGCAAGCTTCACCGTAAATTAGGTGAATATCCGCATATTCATGCGACATATACTGCGTGTTCTCTGTCATAGTATTAATAACACAATGTTCGAAGGGTCCAATTCCACAAAATCAACTTTCATTATTTCCGTTAAGTAACACAAAATAATGTCAGGAGCAAGTAATAATGTACCTTTGTACTATTTAGCATGTCATTGGTCGGTAACAAGACCCACTTAAATTTAAATCTATTAAATACATTCTAGTATGTCTCAGTCCTTTACCCACAAAAGCGGCTATAACTTTTTTTTTCTATTCGCAATAGTAAGAATGGCACCTTTCTGATATATCTATTAAATGAGTAATTTTTTTATGTAATGTAAAGTTATAGCTCAGTACATTTTGTTTTCACCAGAGATAGTCAATGTTGGGGAAGAAAATATCAAAAAGTTAAAATCGCAATATAGTCCTAATTTTATAATGGTTCCTTAATATATTTTAACTACATTGCATTTGAGTATGCCTTCTCCTTAAGTTTGGCAGGTTACTTCTGAGACACCCTGCTGAATTTTTTAAATCGTTTTTGAATTACTGACGTCAGAGTGAGAAATTAAAAACGCAATTTTAAAATATTTGGCCCATGGTTTCCCGAGTATATTGATATTTGTATCTAAAATATACGATCGCGCGGTATTGTATGTATAATGAGCTAAACTTTTGTAAAAAATACTAATTATTAAATAAAAAAAGAAATAAAGCAATACTGGTAAAAAAAGAGTATCTATTGTTGCCATCAGTGAAAATTACTAAGAAGGCCGAAATCCCGGGATTAACATTCCTAGTGCGCAAGGTATCGTAAATGAAAAAGCATTTTTGCACATTCTATAGTAGTAGCAGTAGTAGTAAAATGTTCTTTATTATTACATCGCTTTTCTCAACTTGCAATGTTGTATGTCCAGACCGCCATTTATATTATAAATATAGCAATGCCATAAATAGGCAAATTCTAGATATCAACCTAGTCTAGATATCAACCTCGTTGTAGGCATCATATCAAAGAGATACAATTAGAAGACCCTAGATGTCGCCCCGCCAGAGGAAGATAAATATTGCGCCTAAATATATGCACTATTTACATACGCTACAGCGGAAATGGACGACCATATCAATTTCTTTAAAAGAAATTAACTGTTGCTATATGTACAATGTATGTACTAGGGATGTTGCGAACGTGGAAAGCAAACATCGCGGATGCAGATGCGAATGCGAATGCGGATGTCAAATATTTTTATACCCAAGGGTATTATAACTTTGTTCACATAACGGTTGTTTGTAACAGGCAAAACGAATCGAGATAGATATAGACAAATGTATACATAAATGATCAGAATGAAAAGAGAAATCGATTAAGCGGTGACTGTCTGTCCGTCCGTCCGTCCGTCCGTCCGTCTGTGCACACGATGACTCGAGTAAAAATTGAGATATCTTAACGAAACTTGGTACATTGGACTTCTTCTGGGCGTAGGACGGATGGTATTGCAAATGGGCGAAATCGGACAATAACCACGCCTACCTCCCATATAACGGTAAATTTCAGAAATCGAAAACTGCGATATTTTAGTACTACTGAAGATAATTCACTCAAAATTGATATTTACAATGAGTTTTAGACGAAAAATAAGAATATTATACATTTTTGGAAAATGGGTGTAGCCACGCCCACTTATGTTTACATGTGTATATCTTGGTAACCGCTCCACCAATTTCTTCCAAACTTGGCACAGTTGTTGGTCCTGGTGCAGCATACCAAATGGCCGAAAATTTTTAAAATCGGACAATAACCACGCCCACATCCCATATAACGGTAATTTAGAAAAATACGAAATCCTCGATAAATCAGTAAATATTAAAGCTAATTTATTCAAAATTGATGGTTGCAACAATTCTTTACCAAGAAATACGTTTGTGATAAAATTTTTGAAAATGGGCATGGCACCGCCCACTTATGATCACATATATGTATCTCGGTAACCGTTCTACCAATTTGTACCAAACTCGGTATGACTATTGTGCTTGCCACATAGCAGCAAAGCGTTCAAAATTATTGAAATCGGACTAAAATTACGGCCGCTTTTCATATAACGGTAAATTTCAGAAATGCTTGAAATTTCAATATTTCGAAATTTAAGGACGCTAATTTACTTAAAATTTATACACCCCGGCTTATCATGTAGCGGTAGCTTTCGGAAAGGTGGAAAACATATATTTAATACTTGCGCCGGGTATTTAATGTTCGGCTCCGCCCGAACTTGGACTTTCTCACTTGTTAAGAAATAATTTAGGTGAGTAAATTAGGTGATTTAGGTAAATAAAAAATGGAAAAGTTAGTAATTTTTAGGATTTTTTTTATTTAGAACTTGAATTTAAAGTTAGAACATTGTATTTAATAAAAGTAATGTTGTTGCCTCTTCGGGTTACATCCTGTTTCTTAAAGGGTCGTTAATCAAAACTACTCTCTCGAGGCGACAAACTTGAAACAAAATTGTAAATTCTTTTTGATTAACGCTGCACCAGTTGGGAGGACTTTCAGTTATATTTATTTGTTTGTTATTGCGGTGCAATAATTCCTTTTTGTAGAATTGTATCGGGGCTGCAAATGTCGGATGTATCCTCCTGACTTTCATCTTCACAAACTAGCATTATGGCAAGATCGTTGTTTAAACACCGTTGTTTTCCAAAGAATTCTTCATTATGGCAAGATCGTTGTTTAAAAACTGTTGTTTTCCGAAGAATTCTTCATTCGCATTCTTTTGGTGGTTTCAGAATTTGAAGAACCTGTTTTTTAGCCTTTTTCGATTTTAGTTTTTGTAATTCATTTTTAATCCTTTCTTCTGTGACTGGTTTGAAAAATGTGTGCGAGGTTCTAAATAGGTGGAAATGGCAAATAAATTGTTATTTTTTAGGAATGAAAATTTCGAAGAAAATTCTGTTTTGAAAGTCGTGGCAACCAGCCGAATTAGTTTAAAATCTTGTTATTTTGTTAAAAAGGCGCCACGTTTTTTACAATAATTTGAATTATTGGAATCGCGGATGATGAACGTCTCGGACCTTCTTAGTACCCGGGTGACTTCTTGAAATGGTTAACCTGCAATGAAGAGCTTGCAATCAGTTTTTTTATTAGCTGAGCTCGACTTTTCCTAGTTACAGACAGTCACAATTAATTACTCACCGCTGTCGGTATGAAAAGCCATCAAATCCGTTTTGTTGTTCATTCTATGCGCTCAATGTGATTTGATATTTTGAGGCAAATAAACGCAAATTTTCAGCATGTCGGTAATATATAGCATTCGCACTTTTATTTAAACCAAACGCAAATCAATTTAACCCAAACGCAAATCAATTTAACCCAAACGCACATTAATTTCACCAAACGCAAATTAAATTAAACCAAACGCAAATTAAATTAAACCAAAGCACAGTGGCCAATTTTTGGAAAACCCTGGCCAAAAGTCCAAAAAAAAATTGGTGTATTCGTATGCATTACCATCTTATATATATTGTTAGGAGGGCTCTACTGCGTATCGTCATGAGAGAACAAGTCGATTCTCTTAAGGCATTTAGTGTTACAGGTGATCGAAGTGACTGTTGCTAGCTATTCGCTCTAAACTTTTCGTAAATTAGAGTTTTCGTCGTTGTTAAAATCGTGGTATTATTCTTAAAAAAAAAATAACAGTTTTCAAGCATCCGCTCATGGGCATTGTAATCTAGAGTATGTAAAACATGTTTTTTCATTGTCACGCCATCTAAAAACTGACTTAAGACGTAGATATTCATGGATTGATTTTTTTTTTGTTTACTCATTATGATGGATTAGGAAAATAGTTACGAGAGTGGTCGAGATGGGCGGTCTAATTTTCTTTTTCATATAGATTGAAGTTTTTCCCATCCACCTTGGTTAAAACCACCTGCCACAAGCCGCCAGTGTACTTTGGACATCAGTTTTTATACGCGATTTTTAATTTTTTTATGTTTAAAAGATTTAAATTATGTAAAAAATTATTTCTGTCAAGATTTTGATGTTTTAAAGATTGGATGTTTTTAGAATTTAAATGATGTCAGAAAGTACTTCTATATTAGAGTGGGCATCCATGGGTCTCTCATTATTGAATGGGCACCCCTGCCAATTGGGCAACTTTCCGAAGAAGCCCAAAAGTCAAGGAATAAGGATATTAAAAAATATCGGCTGCTTGTATCCTCGGACCCTGTCATTTCAAGTTTACGTTTAAACCCACCAAAACAAAATCATAAACTGTCGTCAGATGCCATTAAATTATTATCAACTGTTGTAAATGCGGATGCGGAATTGCCATCATAAAATATAGATATGAGCTTGGATACTTCAGATGACTGCGAGTCTGACGGTGTATAAAATTGTTATCTTAAAAATATATTCCTGTACCAACAAATATGTATGTCTTGTTTATTGATTCATTCAAAATCTCGCAGTTCCCGTGTAAATTTGAACATCAAGATTTTTAGAAACAAACATTAAGACCTCCTTAGAATTTGTCCGAGCTTCTCTTCCGATTTGTGGCGTGCGCCTTGATGTTGGCACACAAAGGGGAGGGACCAACAGTTTTACTCCGAATCCGAACGGGGATTTTATTTTTATGAGAAGCTGTTCTTCGTTGCTGAATACACGGGGGTTTGCCATTGCCTGCCAAAGGGCGACTTTATTACAAAAAAACTTATCTGTTTCTTATTTTTTGATGTTGGTCGGAAACTGGGCTTGAACCCAGGCCATGCGGAATGGAAGCGTACATTGCTAACCGCTACATTACATTATATAACAAAAAAGCAGAAAACATGACCTTTTATACTTAACTGCCTTAGTTTTGCTAAAAATGTGATTATGTTAAGCGTACACAGCGGCCATTATGGGTCCGCCATTTTGAATTTCGAAATCATGTGGTGAAATTTAAAACCAGAAACCAAAATAAAGACGAATACACAAGGTTTGATTACAATTGTACCACGCTTCGACTTTTGGCCAGCTTTTTCGAAAAATTGGCCACTGTGCAAAGGCAAATTTTATTAATCTACATAGAAATTAAACGCAACACAGCAAAAGGGTAACTATTACTATTATATGTAGGGTGGCCAGATATTATAGTGACATAATCAGTACAGTTGTGATCAAAAATCAGTACAAAGCCATAAAAATCAGCTCATTTTTAAGCGTATTTTTTATTAAGTATTAACAATATAACAACCAAATAACAGCGCATTAATTTAACAAAAAATAACTAATAGACTTTTAAATACATATAGTATTATCAATACAAAAATGCATTACTTTAAAACAAATCAAAGGTATTACGTATGTATGTACAGCTGTGCTCAGGAAAATAGTAGTAAAATGTAATGAAGGTTTTGAAATTTTTTTCTTCCCTTACTTAATTTAAATTTTTTATAAAAATATAGTTAATTCTATAACAAAATACATGTAAGTGAAGTCTCAAACTTTCTAGAAAATTTATAAAAATTTAGAAAATTAAAAAAAAAAAATTTGTTTACCCATTCAGTAGAAGATGAGCTCGAGTCAGAATCTGTTTGCATATTTTAAGCTACAAATTTTAAACATATTTTGTTGGGTTGGGTTGAATCCAAACAGTTTCTTATTTTGCGAAATCCTAGGAAACGAAACAATTGCAAGCTGATACCTTTTTAATAATGGTTCAAGTTTAATTAATGCTTTCAACGTACGAGTTGTCAAAAACCATTGTTTTGAACATGTAAACCTCAAGTAAATGTCTATTACACCAGTTTACAAAAGTATTTATTAAATGTAAAAATCAGTTCAAAATCAGTACAAACTCAAAAAATCAGTAGATTTTGCGTACTGATTTCGGACTCTTAAAAATCAGTACAATAGAAATAAATCAGCACATGTACTGATTAAATCAGCGCATCTGGCCACCCTAATTATATGGTGTTTACATGAGGCGATTTTAGAGGTGATCAGTGTTGCCAGAACTTTTTGGACGAACCGGCTAAATTGGCAAATAAAACCGGCTAAAAACGGCTAACATGTTTCAACTAAATTTCACATGTTTTATTTAAATAAATCACGAGTAAAAATACTATTTCTTGGAGAGAAGTTACAAATTCGAGCCGGAAAAAAATTTGCCAGCAAGAATTTGCAATCACGAAAAACATATGATTGTGGCACATGGTTGGATTTTTTGTCGACGATAATTTGAATAAACAAGTTCGTTAAATTTAAAAATTTACAAGCTGGAGCGATTTTAAAACGAAAAATGTAAGTTAATACTTGTTTACTTAATTAATTTAGTTAATTCCAATGATTTGAAAGGTACTCGGCAAAAAAAACTGTATTCTTAATCGGAATGCAATCTCAACCAGAGTCGATATAGTAAACCCGACAAAGAAATTGAAACGTATGTTGAAGAAAGTCGGACTGACAAGTTATATACACGTAGATCCTGTTTTTTGCCCCTCTGAAAGAATTTTAAAAAATCTATACAAATTTCTTTTGTTTGAAATGCAACCGTGGACACGAGCTGGCAGAAAAACTTGAAAATTTGCGTTCGTACAGAAAATTGCAAGTTTCTCTACATGAGAGAGAATTTGGGAGCATTTTTTCTTACTATCTGATATTTTGAGTGATAATTCTCGCTTGATTTTCGACGAACAAACCTATTGTCTTCCCTACAAGGCCCTTTCAGACTGACCGATTCTCAATACACTCAAATAGAAACCAATACACATAAAAAACGCTGTAAAAATTCCCTGCAGTACGGGGGAGTGACTACAGGACTGCTGAATCGGTAGCTACCTGATAAACACCGCC
Organism: Rhagoletis zephyria; assembly: GCF_001687245.7. Lineage (NCBI taxonomy): Eukaryota > Metazoa > Arthropoda > Insecta > Diptera > Tephritidae > Rhagoletis > Rhagoletis zephyria. The sequence goes on from NW_016159601.1 coordinate 66,739, forward strand.
AATTACCGACCGACTACTTGCAGTGTATTTCATCGCTTACTTTTACAAGGCAATGTCCTAGGCGGTAGTCACCATCGGCTCTCTCTGCACTACCGGGAGTTACTAAAGTAGTCACTTGCGTGATTTATGGGCGCCCTCTGTCGTAGTTTTTCGCTATTCTGCTTACGACGGGTTCGACTCTGCACTACCATGTGCACTACCACGGATTAATAGAGTAGCTACTTACCTAGGAGTCGGTGCAGTAGCGGTTCAAAAGTAGCGATTGACTCCAGCAATACTGGAGGGTTTCCCTTCAATTTTAAGGCAGTAAAACAACGACCTTAAGTTAACTTCAACCGAGGCCATATGTTGACAAGGGATGCAAAATCACAGTTACACAAAAGAACTGGTCAGATTTTTCAGAAATCCCTTCAATTCTGATGTAAAATATGATGCCAAAAGACTGCAGATCTCCCATTTAGGTGACCGGTCATATGACCGGCAGATGTCTCGTAGGATTCCCAGAGAGGTTTGCTTTACATAGAAATTTGTGCTCTTTTATTTTCATTTTGACTCACTTCAGTGTTGGTTCCTTTAGTTCAAGTTGGCATTCGGTTTTTGGAATTTAAATAAGTTCTCAGCAAAAAAGTTTGTTTAAAAAAATACATATGTGTATATAATGCTTGAAAATATCAACTTTTCCCTTACCTTAAAACTTTGGGAGTGGGCAAAAATGATGTTTTGTAATTTAGGCAGAATTGAATATGCGCTATCTGGGAAGACAATATCTACATGTAATATTTATTCTGTTTGTTGGCACTATATCCAAGCACAAACGCATCTTAAGTGTCTTAACAGTGAAACAATTTCTTATTTTCTAAGTTTGCGAATAAAACTTCACACTTAAAATTAAGACATTTATAACAAACATTTTATGAAGAAAATCCCTTATTCGTTTAAAATAAAAATAAGCGAAATCGGCCCAATTTCATACAACCCTGCCTTATATGAAAATTTTCTCCACGATTCTAACAGATTTTGGGTCACTTAGTCAAACATGGAAACAAATATACATATTTGATATTTAAGAAAACAAGGCAAATAGCAAAATCGGATAGAAAGGGCTAATTTTTTCCTGCAAAACGGCTAACAAATCGGCTGCCGGCTAAATCGAAATTTCTCCGGCTGTTTGCTACCGCAACCGGCTAAATCTAGCCGGAAAAGGGCTAAAATGGCAACACTGGAGGTGATTAGTGTAATCAAAAGTTTGCTGCCACCCAAATTCATTAGAAGCGATTAGTGAAAAGGCCGTTCACACGAAACGATTATTGCTTCCACCTAAAAGTTGCCTATGGAATCTTTGCATTCGAGAAACAAATCGGAACAGCCACTCGCGATGTTGATCCGTTGCTGTCTCGCCAACGACGTGTGAAGTGAGCATAAACAATTGTTCTATGGCGTGTCCACCATTGCTATAGATTCAAACTACAACTACTAATCTATAGTGGCAATGAAGTTTTTGGTTTAAATTAATTTGCGTTTGGTTTTTATTCAATTTGCGTTTGGGTGAAATTAATTTGCGTTTGGGTTAAATTGATTTGCGTTTGGGTTAAATTAATTTGCGTTTGGTTTAAATTGATTTGCGTTTGGGTTAAACTGATTTGCGTTCGGGTTAAATTGATTTGCGTTTGGTTTAAATAAATGTGCGAATGCTATAGTATGGAAAGGGCGTAATTCACATGGTCGCTTAAATGCAAAAAAGCCACAACTAACTAAAATTTGTTTATTGCATAAAACCATGTCGGGACCTATGATTCGATGAAATGCATCATAATCAATCAAAAAGTGAATTTTGGATTTTTAGTTATTTACGGCCTTTTGTATTTCAGCGACAATGTGAGTTACGCCCCTTCCATACTATACTAACGAACGATACTATCGACATTGAGTAAGCATCGATACTGAGGGTATAAAAATGAGTACTTAAATACTCGATACCTTATTTGGTGATTTTGCACGATACTTTGCAAAGTACTCGTAGTATCGAAAACTTTTTAAAAAACACACTGTTTTAATTTTTTCTTCCATTGGCAACCCAATTTTCTGTGCTTATAAGGATTACTATCATTCAGTTTTGTCCATCACATAAAATAAACTGAAATTTCGTGTAGTCTGTTGCATAACATAAACCAAATAAGTTAAAGTTTAATGGCCTTATTCATAAAAAATAAAGTAGGTTTAAAGAGCTTAACAAAATTACATTTTCTAACATTTTTCAGTTTATAAACCTTTTTTATTTTTTATGAATAAGGCCATAAAACTTTACGCAAAGTTCACGAAAATGCGGAATTTTTATAAAACTTTTGGCTATGCAGTTTTGTAACCTATTCAACTTTAATACCGTTGACTTTTAATTCAAACTTGCACATTATTATACTAAAATTATATAGGCTACAAAAATGCATACCCAAAAAGTTTAAAAAAATTCTTAATAAAATTTGAAATTCGTGAAAGTTTATATGTATATGTATGTATGTATGTACATTTAACGTTAAAATTACGTCTAACGTGAAAGTAAGTTCTGAAATGAAATAAAAATCAAATATTTTAAATTTCTATTGTTTTAATTTCAGGAAATAACTAGATATACGATTGAAGAATAAAATAATTTTAGTATCCCAACCAACGCATTACAATGAGTCCGATACTGAGTAGTATCGAGACTTTTTCCCTGATAATTTTAGAGTATCGATACCTTGAGCTCGATGCCAGAATGAGTACTCAGTATCGATACCAAAGTCTGAAATTTCGAACCCTAATACTAACGATATATTGCACGCCAAGTCCCACTCCTCAACATGATAAATGTTTTTGTTTTCGGGCGCACAGAGGAGTATTTGCATAGTAAAACCGGTCAAAATTATTTGGTGCGTTTTTCTGCTAAATAAAAAAGAAACCACGGAACTTAATCATAAATAATAAGCCGTTTTATGAAACAAAAATTATCACACTTATCTAAGAAAAGGTAGAAACAAAACTAGCAATGGATCCAGTTTTTTCAACAGACCTTTGACAAATAATATTTGATAGTTACATAATTATTACCTGATTAAAGATTATCTTTTACCGCGCAAATTGTCGATTCTCTTTATAGCTTGACGTTGAAAATTTCCTCCGGAAATACTTATTGCAAGATCTTACTCTTTGACTTTAAATTACAAAAGAAGGGGGACATAATGGGACTGTTTTAACGTAGTATCCCCTCAGGCAAAAAATATTGGCGACAATTTATCATTTTGTTTGCCAGATATACGTTTTATCAATGCACTTGCACAATATTCGCATTCGCAAAAGCTCCACATAGCTTATTGCGAATGCGAAAGCGAATGCGAATGTTAAAATTAATGCGGAAGCTCCGCGGTTGCGAATGCGAATGCGAATATTCGCAAAACCCTGGTATGTACATATGTATGTTTATACAGAACGTCAGCAAACAATATTTTGCTTGCATAGTCTTCTGTTCTCTTTTCACTGCAAGTTGAATTATTTTAACGTCTATTGCAAAATTTTATACAGACAAGACTAAAAAGTAGAAAATAAAAAAAAATAAAAAATAACATTTTAATATACAACGCTTTTATAAATGGACTAAAAATTAGAAAATAATATTTCTCAGTACCATTGAATTTGTGTTGATAACTTTTGATTTTGAAATTTTAGCAAAAGTCATCATAAACCATTTATGAGATTGAGAATGAAAAGATTGAGGCGCATGTAATAGACCTGAATTCATTTGAATGGTAATGTATGCATGAATGTGGATATATGAATAACGACCGATTAAAATCGATCTCAAATTTGTACTTTCTCTGTAGAAATTTTAGGTATATGTTATATAGTTTGACTATTGTCAATTAAATCTAATGATTTGTATTGCATGCGCTCCACTTTTTTCATTTTCAATCTTATAAATTGTTTATAATGACTGCTAAAATTTCAAAATCTAAAGTTATCAAAACAAATTCTATAGGATTGAGAAATATTATTTTCCAATTTTTAGTCCATTTATACATAAAAGCGTTGTATATTCAAAAAAAAATTATTTTTATTATTTCAGATACAATTAATGTTTAATATTAATATACAGATGAATAAGTACGAACATACGGCTATGACGGAATAGGTCGATAGTCGGACATTTATACTGGCAACTTAAAAACTAAGAAGAAGAAAAGAAACAAAAATTTAGTGTGGTTTATGAGAATTCCGTTAAAATTAACTCCCTATACTGTATAAGTAAGTGTAATCACAGCCATTTGAAATGTTTATTACTTTAGCCAGATTCAAAACCGTCTCCCCAAAGCAGTGTAGGCGCATGCTTTTATAGATTGTACCAAGAACTTGGAGTGTATTTTCTGACTCCCCTAAGTTACAGACTGGACAAGCTGCGGATGCGACGTTCGTGAATGTTCTCGCATTTATGTTCAGTAGCCCACCTCTTTCGCGAAATACTAAACTAATTTGATGAGCCGAAAATTCATCTTTAATATAGTAAATATCTGTAGAAAATACGTACGGATATTGGTAATGGATTGTGGTACTTTGTTTTTTTTTTTATGAAACAGTTTAAATTCTTGTTTTTCGAGTTTCTCAAGGAAAAACGCAATGTATCTATTTACAGTGTTAGTAGTAAATTCTTTCAATGGTTCAATATTTGCGCTGTTTGCTATACTGTCCCACTTAGCTACCTAGCTTAAACACCAGGAGATGAACATCATGTGGACACACGTCGTAANCGGACAATAACCACGCCCACATCCCATATAACGGTAATTTAGAAAAATACGAAATCCTCGATAAATCAGTAAATATTAAAGCTAATTTATTCAAAATTGATGGTTGCAACAATTCTTTACCAAGAAATACGTTTGTGATAAAATTTTGGAAAATGGGCGTGGCACCGCCCACTTATGATCACATATATGTATCTCGGTAACCGTTCTACCAATTTGTACCAAACTCGGTATGGCTATTGTGCTTGCCACATAGAAGCAAAACTTTCAAAATTATTGAAATCGGACTAAAATTACGTCCGCTTTTCATATAACGGTAAATTTCAGAAATGCTTGAAATTTCAATATTTCGAAATTTAAGGACGCTAATTTACTTAAAATTTATACACCCCGGCTTATCATGTAGCGGTAGCTTTCGGAAAGGTGGAAAACGTATATTTAATACTTGCGCCGGGTATTTAATGTTCGGCTCCGCCCAAACTTAGACTTTCTCACTTGTTTTACTTGAATTATTAATGTATTTTAGCCAGGTAGCGTTGATGGCATTTTTTTCTCATCTAAGGCCCCTATTATGAGTTGCATTCGATCTTCGACTGTGGTCGAATGTGCTGATCGAACGAATTTTCATTAAGTATTTTGGCGCTCACTCAATGAAGAATAGCGCTATTGTGAATTTCGCTCGTTTAGGCTGTTCACAATAGCGTATTTTTCACCGCTGAGAAGCTTTGTTTACAAATCGAGCAAACTAAATAGTGTGCATATGCATATGTACATATGTAAATTTGTGCAAATTAAAATGAGATAAGAAAGCGAGTTTATAAAAACGTGGTAAAAATTAGTACAACGGAGTTCTGGTTCAACAATTCGTCAGAGGATGAGAGCTTAGAAAACTGGCCAGGAGCAGAAAACGTTTAAGAGAGTTTAAGTGTAGTCTTTCGAATATATTTTGACATGCAAGAAGTTTTGTGATCCAAATCTATTTAAAATATATTAAACTAAAAACAGCTCTGTGATTTTGTTCTCAGAGATCGTGCAAACCGAGTATTGGGTTTTTCTTTCATAAGTAAAACCAGCCTTTCGAGCTTGTGTTTAATATTCACGAGGTTGGAACTGCATGAAGTTAATAAACAATTTTTTAAAATTAGTGTCTAGCCGCCAAAAAGCAAGAAAACAAATGCAAAATCATACATTTTTCACAATTCTCTAACACTTCGCTACACCAACGAAAGCTGTATAACACATCAGGTCCGATCACTGATTTGATTACATGTATATATTTTTCGTATTCAGTGGCATCACTTGTTTCTTGAGTAGTTTTTGTTATTTTGTCGTTTTCTCTGTTGTTTCGTAGCGCTGCACATTGGCAGGCATAACTTTAAAATTGTAATTTGCTTATAATTAGAAGAAAAATAAAGCTCGACTCGGACAGACGAGTCCTTTGTGTAAGAAATCATTTTTAATTGAATTGCTGTTGGATTTTTAGAGCGGCCAGCGATTGGCCGTCTGAATGTATCAAGGAGTTCTGATACATTTTTGGTGCATCCTGTGAGGAGCAATTTTGAAGTGCGACGGTGCATTCACGAACAAGCGATCGAGGAAGTCTCGCTTGGATTAGCAGTGCATCATCCAGCTGGAGTTACCGAAAAGGGCTCCACAGATTTAGTTTCGTGTAACGGAGTACTGAGACTTTGCCAGAAGTGCGGCAATAGCGGTGGTTTGTTGTCGCTTCGAGGTGACACAACAACAACTCGTGAGCCGTTCAGAATTAACTGTTCAATAAGCCGCTAATCAACGTTTGCTTTGTGGCGTGATTAGGCAGATATCATTTTGTGGAAAAAACTGTACAACATATATTGCGGTATGACTTCTTTGAATTTACGTACTTCAGCGAAGTCATCGATTACGCGGATTTTTAATACGGTTCATATAGAGGACTATAGTCCAGACCAGGTCGAAATTGAGCACATTCTTGGAATGGTGCAGCAGTACTGGGATCGCTTCGTTGAACATCATTTGGATTTAGTCGCTGGGGCACAGTCGTCAGATATTCCTACTCCCGATACGCTGTACGCTAGCACGGAAGAGCAATTCAACAAAGTTTGCATTTAATTACGTCGCTTGCTATTGCAATGCACTCCTGTTGAGCATGACTCCGTGCGGACCCAAGCAGCGGATTAACGGCTAGATCCTGTTTCCATACCACCCTTCGATGGCCAGGTGGAGACCACCAACGGACAGATCTCGAGCCAACATACAAGCTTAGTAAATTGCGGCAGTACGTCAAGCCTGATAGTGGCCCAATGGTCACTGGGTTGTATACTGGAGGATATGAAGAGGTTTGGGCGGAACTGAAGCGTCGCTATGACAACGCCTATCTGCTGTCACAAACCCATGTGCAACGTATACTAGCTTTGCCAACTGATCCACGCGACACACAGAAGGTGCTCCGTGATATCATCGACTGTGTACGTAACAGCTTTCGTACATTATCTGTCATGGGGTTGCCGGTAACACAATGGGATGCGCTTGCGATTCCAATATTGCTGCCAAAGCTGCCGGTAGCAGCAAGAAATGATTGGGGCATGAGCCTCAAAGACAACGATATTCCCAGATTGGAAGATTTATTGAGTTTCATCGAGCGTCGCGCGATGAATATGCCGGCTGCATCGTCTGTGTCGCAGGGTGTGATCACCTCTTCACGACATACGGCACAACGTGGGGCTGGAGCACACCTAGCGTCTGCACAAGCGAATGGTGCGAATACTTCAAGTTGTCCACATTGTTCGGAGAACCATCGTCTTGCCAAATGTCATCGCTGGCAGAATCTTGCAGTAACGTCTCGTTGGGAGACCGTTCGACGTTTGCGCCTTTGCTTCAACTGTCTGCGTGACGGCCATGTCACGCGTGATTGTTCAGTGGGAGTTTGTACGGTTTGCCGCCAAAAACATCATACACTTCTTTGTCGCAGTCCGACTGTTGGTGCGGGTACTAGCATGGCCGCCACTTCCCACCAAATGGAGTCATCGAATTCTAAGCCAGAACCTACAGTATCGCAGCCTCAGGTCTTCCCACGCAGTGAACAACAGTCAGATGTAATTCAGTCCTTCTTGGTTCATGGTGATCACGTCGTGTTGTTAGCCACTGCGCAGGTTTTGCTCGCTGATCATCAGGGTAACCTACATAAATGCAGAGCTTTGTGTGATATGGGATCTCAGGTGAGCTTTTTATCAGAACCTATGTTTCATCGTTTGAATCTTCGTAGAGGATGCTGTGTCATGACTATTGAAGGCGTCGGCCAAAACTCAACATACACTAAGGGCGTTACCACCCTTAACCTGCATTCGAGGATTGATGAAGGGGTCGACATTAGCTTCGACGCTTACATTTTGAATTCGATCACTTCATCGACACCCGCGATTCCTGTAAACACAGCCGCCTATGAGTACTTAAGTGGTCTACAACTGGCTGACCCTACATTTGGTTTACCGGGGTGCATCGATTTGCTTATCGGTGCTGACATTTGGAGCACCATCCTCCAAGATGGAGTGGTATCAGAAGGCTGTGATAAACCATGTGCATTGCGTACTCGACTCGGGTGGATTGTGTTGGGCCCGACTAATGCCAAATCATAGGAATCCAAGCCTCAGTCCTTAAGTACCAAACTGAAAGACCATGATCTTGGTGAGCTTCTTCGAAAATTTTGGGATGCGGAAGAACCACCTGAAGGCAGCTATGTGGAGGACTGCGAGCAAATATTCCTGGACACGTTTTCGAGGAATACCGATGGTCGATATGTCGCACAAATTTTATTCCGATTCAACGCTCCGGCACTTGGAAATTCCCATCGTGGTGCACTTCGTCAATTCTTTAATTTAGAGCGAAAACTGGCTGGAGATGCGGATCTTCGTAACAGGTATATCCAATTTATGCGGGAGTATGAGCAGCTTGGTCATATGCATCACATCCCGGAGAGAGAAGTTAACTACGACCAATGCTACTATAACCCGCATCATGCTGTGACTGCGAAATTCCGTGTGGTGTTTAATGCTTCGGCTAAATCGAGCAATGGCATATCATTGAACGACACGCAACTTGTTGGTAACCAATTGCAGGACAATCTCGTCTACATCCTTCACAGATTTCGACGGTTTCAAATTGCCATTAAGGCGGACGTGGAGAAGATGTTCCGTCAGGTTGAGGTGGATAAAAGGCATCGCAAATGGCAGCAGATTCTCTGGCGGGAGTCACCAAGCGAACAGATCCGCACCTACCAATTAAATACGGTCACCTACGGTATGGCTTGTGGACCGTACAACGCTATTCGCGCATTGCGACAGTGCGCCAGTGATAACTTTTCAGTTATCCACAATGTCAACCGGGCAGCTGAGGCTAAGGGGAGCATACCCTCAAACTTTTACGTCGATGATTACTTGGATAGTGTAGATACTACTACAGAGGCAATCGAGCGTGCTCGTAATGTCGCCATGTGTGTGGAACTCCAATTGCACGCTGACCTTGACGGCTCTTGCGGATGCATCAGTTACCAGCAGCGAGTCGTTTCCGAGTAATTCTGATATCACTGTACTGGGCTTGCACTGGAACCCTAATAATGACACCTTATTTTACAAAGTACGGTTGCCAGTGCTCGATGCAATTCCTACTAAACGCAACGTACTAAGCGATGTCGCACGATTATACGACCCATCGGGACTATTGTCGCCGGTTATCGAATGGCCAAGATTTTTATCCAGATGCTTTGGAAGGCAGAGCTGCCATGGGATACACCATTACCAGGCGATTTACGAGATGAATGGCTAACATTTCGGAATGGTTTGTACCACCTTTCCAGTATTCGGGTGTTGCGTTGGTTGGGCATGACCAAGACGTCCACGGTAAACTTGCACGGCTTCTGTGACGCCAGCAGCAAAGCTTACGCTGCGGTCGTCTATGTGCCCATCGAAGATCCAGAGGGTGCGGTACGCGTATCCCTGGTTGCGGCCAAAACAAGGGTAGGACCCAGTAAGAGTACTACAATTCCACGAATGGAACTCAGTGCAGCACGACTACTCTCTATGACAATGGAAGAGATTTGTCACGCCTTGCGACTGGACAGCGCAGATTGTATGTATTGGAGTGATTCGACCATTGTCCTCCACTGGATCCAGAAAGCACCGACCGTAATAAAGCCGTATGTAGCCAACGGTGTGGCATTCATACAAACTCATTCTGAAGTGAATTGTTGGCGACACATCCGAAGTGAACACAACCCAGCAGACTGCGCCAGTCGTGGCATTCCACCAACGGCGCTTGAAGATCATCCACTCTGGTGGACTGGTCCACCAATTATGTACACTTGTTTCAACCGTAGCACCGAGTTGCCTGCTTTGACTGACGAAGAACAACAGACAGCCACGTTGGAGAGCCACCCCCCTCGCAGCTTGGTGACCGCTGCGACATGTGGATTATTGAGCACGACATTCGGTGGCAGACGAATTCCTTTGGTGGAAAAGTTTAGCCGTCTAAATCGACTGCTTGACACTACGGCGCGTCTACGGCGAATCTTACCTGCATTCCGAGGTCACCGAGGAGATCCGCTGACCACAGAGGAGAGGGCATGGGCCCTTGAGGTTCACATTCGACAGTCACAAGGTAATGTGTACCTATCAGATATTAATTCGCTTAGATCTCATTCCAGCATAAGTTCCACAAGTAAGCTAAAGTCCCTGAATCCCTTCTTGGACGAAAAACAGATACTTCGAGTCGGTGGTCGCTTACAGAGAACAGAGTTGTCATTTAATCAACGGCACCCGATCATTTTAGCGAAGGATGGAGCATTATCATGGCTGCTTATCGGCGATGCCCATGAGAAGTGTATTCATGGTGGCATTCAAGGGATGATGCAGTATTTGCGCCAAAGTTTCTGGATCGTACACATGCGCGCATTGGCCAAGACATTTGTCCATCGATGTGTTGTATGCCGCCGTCATCAGCGAATCACCCAACAACAACAGATGGCTTCGCTCCCGAGATCAAGAGTATTGGTTGCACCACCGTTCACTCACACAGGCCTCGATTACTGCGGCCCATTTAATGTGCGACTGGGTGGTAAGAGGTCGAACGTTTTGACCAAGACTTATGGTGCGATTTCCGTCTGCATGGCCTCCATGGCCGTGCATATAGAGCTGGCTGAGACGAGGTATTTGCGCCACNCAGATGGCTTCGCTCCCGAGATCAAGAGTATTGGTTGCACCACCGTTCACTCACACAGGCCTCGATTACTGCGGCCCATTTAATGTGCGACTGGGTGGTAAGAGGTCGAACGTTTTGACCAAGACTTATGGTGCGATTTCCGTCTGCATGGCCTCCATGGCCGTGCATATAGAGCTGGCTGAGACGAGGTATTTGCGCCACACTTTACAGCGATAATGGTACGCAATTTGTTGGAGCCAATAAACAGCTGCAGCTTGACTTGGCGGAATGGTCGAACACGCAAGCGAAACAGCATGTAGCCGCTGTAGGTACGAAGTGGAGATTCATCGCTCCTGCAGCTCCACATCATGGTGGACTCTGGAAGGCCGCTGTGAGATCTGCGAAGAAGCACCTGTACCGGACGATTGGTCGTCAAACATTGAGATTTATAGAACTAAGCACTCTACTAACTCGAATAGAAGCGTGTTTGAATTCTCGCCCACTGGTGGCTCTTCACGATGATCCCGAAGGTGGTCTAGCACTCACTCCTGGAGAGTTCCTCATTGTACGACCGCTTGTTTCACGCCCCGAGCCTGAGAATCGTCTCAAGTATTGGCAGCGGCTGCAGCGCATGTATGAACATTTTTGGAAGCGATGGCAGCAAGACTACCTCACTTCGCTTCAAGCACGTGGCAAATGGGTATGTCCTCATCCCAATCTTCAACGCGGCGACGTAGTACTTATCCTCAACGAGAATCTTCCACCAGCTCACTGACGTATGGCACGAGTCATCGATGTACATCCTGGCGACGATGGCCTAGTGCGCGTCGTAACCGTCGAGTACAACAGCGATAAGAGAACAGCCGAAGGTCTGTATGTAAAGCACCGATGTCAGCGACCGGTTCAGAAGTTTTGCCGGCTAACTGGTCCCAACGAAGAGATCCTGAACCGTGACGGTTCAGCCGGGCAGGATGTATAACACATCAGGTCCCATCACTGATTTGATTACATGTATATATTTTTCGTATTCAGTGGCATCACTGGTTTCTTGAGTAGTTTTTGTTATTCTGTCGTTTTCTCTGTTGTTTCGTAGCGCTGCACATTGGCAGGCATAACTTTAAAATTGTAATTTGCTTATTATTAGAAGAAAAATAAAGCTCGACTCGGACAGACGAGTCCTTTGTGTAAGAAATCATTTTTAATTGAATTGCTGTTGGATTTTGACAAGCTTGCATAGCTCATAATACAAATTTCACTTTCGATCTTCGATAGCCAGCGACGACCGAAAATCGTATGCGACTCATAATAAGGGCCCAACCTTTAGATTACCGGCCACCTTAACGCCTCGATATAGGAGTTTTCGTTTCCTCATCAGCGCATTCATTTCTCGCATCGATAAATTGTTGCTCACCCGATGTAGCCTTTAAAAATTTGTAGTCAACTTTAAATTTTGGTTTGGTTTTGTTTCGTGGGTCAGATATATTAGATATTTCAACCAAGGTTTTGGTTTTTGCTAGCAGTGACTCTTTATTTGCTTATGTTGCATTGCCAACCTTTGAAATTTTATGACGAATTTAGCGAATTTCACTTTAGCGTTGCCGTAATTTCGGAATAACAAATTTATTTTTACCGGAAAGATTAGAAAACGAAAATACTTATAACAATTTATTTGCCCTGTTAGTAGAGGCATCTTTACTGCTTACATTTTACCGATATGATTACGGTGACCATCCGTCCTGCATTATACGACACAGTCCTCTTTTTCGTCCTTGGTCCTGGTAATTTATTTATTTCATACGGGACGAAAAATTTCCTGTATTTCTTCTAATGTCCGGTATTTGTCCCGTATTTGGTATTTTGTCACCTTTGCGTTAAAATGACATGTCTATGCGTTAAATATGGCATGTCTTTGAACGAGTTTATATTTTTAAGTCTGGACGCTTGCGATTCGAATCAAGGAGCACATACATATGTAGATGGTTTCTGAAGTTATAATTTTGCGGAGAAACACTGGGTATTTGTGAGTAGGAATCTCGAAAATAGACGTTAATGATTATTGTTAAAAATATCTAAAAGAAATTTCACTAGTATTTAGCATTTCTCATTGAATTATCAGTAGAGCAGCTGATTTTCCTTTTTTCGAGAATTTCGTCTTTAAATTGTCACTTTTGCTCACATTTTACTTTAAAATTTCAAACTTTGTTTACGTATATTGATTCCAAGGCCCACAAAAAATACACACGGCTGGCTGTCCAATGTGCCGGGTGTGTAGGCAGTTTTCAAATTTTGTGAAGAGAGAAGATATTCATTATTGCTGATTGCTGATTGTACGAAGGATTGTATCTTCAACATTAGAAACTCCAAATAAGATGACTACCACGAGAATGTTGAACAAGTAAAGAATTTCTCAAAGATGGAAGGGTACGTTTTACATTCACCCCGTTCCGGATGATATTCACTACATTGCGCTTGGTCGAAATCCGAGTCTGACAATAATCCGTTGAATACCACTCGTGTTTCAAAAGTAGTCGCATATTTTCATCATGTTTCCCTGCCTAGGAATGTTTGAAAAAAAATTTTGCGGGGTAAAAATCCCGAGCACAATGTAAAAAAATATGGAAAAATATTCTACGAATGTGTGATGTTACAACTGAATATTTACATATGTACTGCCTTCAAAAGATATCGAAAAATATATGCCAAATAAAATGCTGTTTCAAGGCTAATAAATCTAGAATAATCGAAAAAGGTTTTTAAAATCCTCTAGCTTTTGTGGAAAAAATAAGCAAAACTATTTTTAATCCCGTACTCGGCTGCCATAATTATGGTTACCGTAGATATGATGGAACATTTGAAAAATTTGAATTTGTCTCTACAAGGAGAGAATAAAAATGTTTTGATGATTTTCTGTTTTTGATTGGTCGCAAATTATTTTAAGTTTTGAGACTAAACCACGTCTTTTTATTCATGATATCAAAAAAAAGAATATCTCGTTATTTTCCATGGCTAGAAAAAAATAATGCACTTGATTTAAAAGCAGCTTTTGAAAAAAATGTTTGCCGATTTGTAATTATTTAAATGTACGTTTGCATACTTCATAAACCCTTTTCTATGTAGCATAATTGAGGCTGAATTTGCAATATCAGAAAAACTCCCTTTTAAGAAAAGCGAAGTAGATTGGAGTTTTTGGAATTAAAAGAAGATAAGGCAATGGAAATGCATCATAAAGCTTTGCCATTGCTTGGATTCCGGCAACAAGTACCAGATTTGAAATATCCGCTGGTAAAAACAGCTGCGTGATGTATATTTTCAATTTTTGGTGCACCGTATAACTGTGAGTCTTTGTACTCTACAATGAACGTCGTAAAGTCAGAATACCGTTCACGTTAGTTGCATTCGCGTACCTGATAATTATTGAAAGTTATAAAAACTTGTAACGTAGCATTCGCTACGATACAATAACATACAGCATCGCATATACATGCAGTATTGCACATATATACTCCACCGTACGTATATACCACACCACGGTATGGACTTACAAATACCGCACATACATACATACAGCACCCTACATACACATACCATTGTGAAATAGATGGCCTTACTTTGCCATCAAGTGCTTAGCCTTATATAG